>NC_133617.1:153045891-153345891 GCF_048593235.1 Sminthopsis crassicaudata | reverse complement strand
ACATGCATGTAAATACACATACATATGTGTATGTATAAATCTTTCTATGTTCAATGGTGGCCATTTTTAGAGTGGGACTTGGAGAGGAGAAGGTAAGGAAAAAAGGGATGAAATGATCTCTGAGTTATTTTCTAGCTCTTGGTTTATTATACTCTGGCTTGCCCTTTGAAATCACTTTCAATTCTGAAATGGTTTTATATAATAAACAATCCTTTCAAAAAGTAAATACTTGCTTCGTATTTTATCCATTAGTCAGGTTCTGATTTTCAAATGTTGTGTTTTCTTTTAAAGGAGGTTTCACCTGTACTGTATCCCCATGGCTTATTGTATCATTTTCATTGCTTAAAAGGGATGGAAGCACCAAGATAAATCCTTGAGTAGGTTTTGATTTCCTCCTATTCTCTGATTTCACTTCTGATAAGGGTGCCAGCTGGCCATAGGATCCCTTTGGATGAGTGTAACATGAGGGATTAGACTAGAAGATCTCTAAAGTCTGTTTCAACTTTCATATTCTGTCCTTCTTTGACCATGATTAGGGGTATGTCAGGGCTGCATAGATATATAGATATTATGATTTGATTCATAAGGCATAGATAATTGGGGAGGGGGTTTGAGGAGGAAGGGAGGGCAGGAATGTGCCATACATGTCTTTGAATAAAGTAAAAATGTTACTATTCATTTGAGCAACAAGTTTCATTTTCTAATTATTAGCTACAAAATATGCCATGCAGAGCACTGCTCAAAGAACCTTACCTCCTGACAAATTTTTCTATTGCTCTGACTTTATTCTCATACTTTTGTTCATGATATTTTCTCCTCCTAGAATGCCCTCCTCCATCTATCAAAATCTTACACTTTAACTGAGAATAAAATATACTCTCTCCATGAACCTTTTTCCTCTGAGATCAGTGGCCAATATCTGAACCTCTGGTTTTATGTGGACTGAATTCAGTCTTAGAGACAGCTTCCAAACAGCACTTTTTCTGTGAACATCAGAATCTGGTTCATTCATTGTTTAGATTGTTTCTAATTGGAGTACTTACTAGAGAAAGGCTTTATGTAAGATCCCTTTGAAATCCCTTTGAAATGATTAACTCCATATTAAATGAAAACTACTTCTCAACACAGAAGAAACCTTCGTTGAAGCATTGATAACATCTCAATAAATGTGAATTCACCTTGCTCTGAATTCGCCTAGACTCAATGACTCCAAATTAAAAATTACCAAATTGTAGCAAGTCATACATCTGAACCTAAGCTCTGATATTTGGTCTCTAAAGAACAGAGATCCAGACACAGAGAATGGGAAGGTGAGATGACTCATAAATGTGCATGCCAGTCCACTAGTGAAATGGTTGCTTCAGAAGGTGGTTCTCTATCCTTGCAGGTCTTCAAGCAGAGTTGATAACTATTTGTCAAGGATATTATAAAGGGAATTTCTGTTCATATACATGTATACATTTATGGTTTCCAAGATCCTAAGATTCCTACATCAACATTTTATGTCAGAAGCAAGCCTTGGAAAATTAGGTTTTCTGAGCCCAACACTATTATTCTTTCTATTAGAGTTACAGTTTTTTTTTAAAGTGTTGAGGAAAGGGAAAAGACCTTCAGTCCCCATATAATCACTCAGGCTACCAACATACTCAATATAGGTTCTAGTTTATTTAGCCTATTCAAAAAGAAATGCAAAGATCAAATTACCCAACATATCAATTTTCCTTCATTTTCTAATAGAACTCACTTTTTAAAGTACCTATACAATATAGACATATACTATTATTTATTGAAGTTTTCCCAAAAGTCAAAGGCACTTCAGATTACTAGAGAATTAAGCAATTCATTCTATGGTGAACCTGATCTTCTTCATGAACCTGTATGATCCTTCAGACTTATTGAATTGTCATAGGATTGAATGTCCCCTCAGTCATGACTAGGTTATTGCTAGAGAGATAATCTCCTTTCCTTGTGTTTCATTAGCCCATAACATTCAGCTGAAGGTCCATAAAACTCAGTAATGAAGGTCATATTTCATATATGCTTCCCTACATCTTGGCTTTAACTCTTCCTGCTTCTTGCCTACAGTTTCTATTTGTCACAGAAACTAGGTGTCATCCAGAAATCCCTCCTCTATGAACGGAAGGTTTAGTCCAGGAATTTCTTCATTTGCCTTATAAATTCATCACTGCTACCCAACCCAATCTCTTCATATTCCTAGAGCACTCTTCTTCTCTACTTTGCTCACAAACTCTTTTGCTACTTTATCAGTACCTCTGTTAGCTCTCCTTTCTAGTGACTACATGGTTCTATTAGAGGTGGTTCCTTTGTGCAGGGTTTCTTAAACTTTTTCCATTGGTGATGACTTTTCATCTGAAAAATTTATATATGACCTTGAGTATATAGGTGTACAAAATAAGTGTACAAAAAAACCATTTACTTATAATAAATCATAATTTTATGATCTCACATTCAAATGATCCTCAGTTTAAAAAGCTTTGCTCTAATGCCTTAGGATTCCTCAATAAACCAAAGCTACAGAAATACAGCCAGAGAATGTGATAATAAATTTGGACATTGCCCAGTCTCTACTGGGTAGTATTTTTTGATAAAACACTTTATAAAAACTGTAACTCTAATAGAAAGAATAATAGTGTTGGGCTCAGAAAACCTAATTTTCCAAGGCTTGCTTCTGACATAAAATGTTGATGTAGGAATCTTAGGATCTTGGAAACCATAAATGTATACATGTATATGAACAGAAATTCCCTTTATAATATCCTTGACAAATAGTTATCAACTCTGCTTGAAGACCTGCAAGGATAGAGAACCACCTTCTGAAGCAACCATTTCACTAGTGGACTGGCATGCACATTTATGAGTCATCTCACCTTCCCATTCTCTGTGTCTGGATCTCTGTTCTTTAGAGACCAAATATCAGAGCTTAGGTTCAGATGTATGACTTGCTACAATTTGGTAATTTTTAATTTGGAGTCATTGAGTCTAGGCGAATTCAGAGCAAGGTGAATTCACATTTATTGAGATGTTATCAATGCTTCAACGAAGGTTTCTTCTGTGTTGAGAAGTAGTTTTCATTTAATATGGAGTTAATCATTTCAAAGGGATCTTACATAAAGGCCTTTAAGCCTTTCTCTAGTAAGTACTCCAATTAGAAACAATCTAAAATTCCTAAGGAAATCTTACTTACTATTCAAGTGGAATTTTTATTATAATTTCTTAGAGGATAGATAATTGTATATAATTCTTATAATGATTATCATATTATTAAGTTTTAGAGGAGAATGGCATAATTTTATATATATCCTCTTCCTGATTTTAATGAATATCATTTTCTATTATATTTATTTGTATATGTGTCATATTCTCCTACTAGGACATAAACTCAATGATGGTAGGGATTTTATATCTATTTCATCCACTATTTGGCACAATGATCTGCCTATACTACTTAATGAAATCTTGTGAAATTAAACTTGTACTCTCCCAAGCACTAAAGTATTTTGCATCTATCAAATACTCAGATATAGGTTAACTAAATTAAGCAAAAAACCTCAGTACAAATGACATCTATTATTACTAACTTCCATTGTTTAATAGTGCCTCTACACCATAATTATCCTTCTTCTATGAAATTATTAGTTGCACAGAACATTTGTTTTAGCTTTGTTGTAGAATACCTGTATTAATACATTTCTGCTACTCATTTACTCTTCCAAATTCACTTTTAATACTACAAGCTCTAAAGTAGCTCTCAAGTTCTCTCACATAAGCTATTTCTTTAGTATCCTGAAGCTATTGTTATTTCTCAATTGACATGTACTCTCAACTTTCTGCAAACCTCAGTGTCAAAAGTCAGTTTGTTATGTCAAAAAGAACATTAGATTTGGAATCTTGGGTTCAAGGTCAAGCTTCAGAACAAACTTGTTCTTTAACCCTGAGCAAATCACTTTCGTAATCCTCTGCATTCTAATTTATAATATAACAGGGCTAGTTGGTCTCCAATTATTTTGGCTTAAATATTTTCATGTTTATAGATAGTTGTTCCAAATTATCCTCTAACAGGGAGGCAAGTAAAAGAACTGTGTCTGGCCCAGTTCCTCCTAATCACTAGAGTGCCACTCCATTCACTCAAAGTTTATTGTACTCTGCATTTTTTGTAAAAGATCTTTGCCCCGGCCAGATACAACCCACTGAGGACGTTTATACAGCCCTCACGGTTATGGCAAATGGGCTGAGGGGCGGAGACAGAGTATGAGTTTTTGTTTTTAACTATAGTCCGGTCCTGCAGCAGTCTGAGGGACAGTGAATTGTTTATTTAAAAAGTTTGAGGACCAAAGTAGAACATGACTTTAAATCCTCCTTAACATAAATGGAATTAAAAGTAAGTAAAGAAGCAGGCAATATAAAGCTTTAATTCATTTTAGCTGGTGCTAAAGCAGATCCGATTTTTGTTTTCCCAGCTTTTTCTTCTACCATAATCTTTATCTTTTCTTAGAGCATGATAGAATTCTATCCTCCTCTCATGCCATAAAATTTTTATTTTCTTTTTTCATCATGTTAGCCAATTTGATGGGCATGAGACAGCATCTCAGAGTTGTTTTAAATTTAATTTCTCTATTAGTGATTTATAATTTTAATATCACTATTAATTGCAATTATAATTTCTTTTTCTGACAACTATTTGTTCATATCCTTTAACCATATCACTTGGATTTTTATAAATTTGGATCCCAATTCCCTATATGTTTGAGAAATGAGACCTTTATCAGAGAAACTTACTGTAAAAAATTTCCTTCCTCCAGTTTCCTGCTTTCCTTCTAATTTTGGTTGCATTGGCTTTGCTTCTGCAATCCTTTTTTAATTCAGTATAAATTAAAAAAGAATTGGATCCCAAGGTCAATATATCATTTCAGGAATTCCTTAAGAGATTATAACTAGTTCCACTCTCTCTCCCAAACCTGTCACTATCCACAGACAGCAATATTTGCTGTAGCTCTCCATAGGGCTCTCCATAGGGATCTGCATAGACAAGATACCCCCATACCACTCCCATGGACTAGAACTTACAAAGAAAGGAAACAAATATTTATTAAGCACCTACAATGAGCTAGGCATTTTACAACTATCATATCATTCAATTCTCACAACAAACCTGTAAGGTAGGTGCCATTATCCCCACAGTTGAGGAAAAAGAGGCAGCAGTCATTAAGTGACTTGCTCAGGGTCACAGCCAGTAAGTATCTAGAGTCACATTTGAACTCAACTCTTTGTGAGTATAGCACTTACTCCTCTGTGCCATCACCTAATCCCTTTGAAGAGAACTAAAAAGTCACATAAAATCAAATTCTAGCTTTGGATTAGGTGCCAAATTATCTTTCCTAAAGAATACCATTGTAAGACTCTTGTTACAAAGACCAAGGTCATGATAAATAATCAGCATTTGTGGGCTCTTAAACCCTAATTTTCATCAAGTGCCTTTAATTTCCTGTGAAGATATAATTATCAGCAGCTGACCCCAAAATGGTGATGTGCTTATCTCTTCACATAACCCTTTTTTATATCAGTATAAGGGACTTGCTTTCTTCAGGTTCCATACATATCTGTTTATTGATTTAGCTCTCATTGACACCATGCTTCATGTCTAATGCTACCATTTCCTTTTCAAGACAAGAATTCTGAGCACATTTATGCCCAGGATATAGTTTTTAGTGAGTGACTTTAGCTAGTTTTGATTGATAGGCATCCAAGTGATATGAACTTAATAAATATGATCCAAAACAGAACTCTGGCTTTGGTCTATGTGCAGATTATAAACAAAGAACCCTATCCTCCTAAAAATGTTATTGGAGGGGATTCAAATCTCTGATATAGTTGTCATTATTACTTCTTTTGAGTTCTTTTCTCCTTCTTTAAAATACATGCATGTCCTTCTTTTAAATGCAGATAATGTAGGCAGAATTGGGGAATCTCAGAAAATTGCTGACAGCTGACATGGTGTCCAACTCCATCCTCCACAGCTGTCTGCAGACAATTTGCCAGTCTTGAATGACAGTTTCTGAAACAGCTGGCAAAGCACTTCTGGCTGCACTTCTCTAGCTCTGGGCAGGCAAGTATCTCTGTCATAAGTATAGCTTCTCAATCATGGCTGGCAAGGGGCATCTTTATATTGATCAAAAAAGAGACAGGAAGGGACTACTCAGGAGGGAAACAATGTGGGGAGGTTTGTTTATTTTTATTACTAATAATGTGGAATCCTTTCATCAGTTTTAACTTTTAGGTGAATTCATTTAGAGTCTGTCCCACTGGGCATAATTAAAGTTAGATACCATGAAAGAATATGAAAGCATATTTGGGCTTTTGTATACTTTCCCCCTGAGATTACCTCCCATTTATGTTACATTTCTTGTGTTTACATAATTGTTTACATAGTGTCTCCCCCATTCAAATGTTAGTAAGTGCTTGGAATTGAAGACAGTATTTTGGGGGGATGGCACAGGGAGGATATCCCTAGGCTTAGCACAGATCCTGGCACATAGTAGGGATTCATAATGATAACTGATGATGATAGTAGTATATACTTTTCCATAGAAGAAGTGGATAAGAGGAATCTAATACTCTTCAACTTATCTAGATTTAGAACAGAAATAACCTCTAGTCCAACTCTTTTTTTTTTAACAGATTTTATAGATGGCAGTATTTAGGCTCAAAAAAGTTAAGTGACTTGTCCATGATTGCACAATTAGTAACAGGCAGAATGACTACTGAAACCCAGGCTTTTTGATGTATTACACTCCATTTCAAACCTGAAGCTCAATCCAAAAAGCAAAATACAGTGAAAGAGAGGATATCTGGGTGGTGCAGTAGATAGAATACAGGCCCTGGAGTTAAATCTTCCTGATTTCAAACCTGATCTCATATACTTACTCATTTACTAAACATAAACTAGGCAAATCACTTAACCTCAGTTTGCCTCAGTTCCTTCATCTGAAAAATAAGCTGGAGAAGGAAAGGGCCAACCACACCAATATCTTTGCCTAGAAAATCCCAAATCATGAAGAATCAAATTCAAAGAAACAATAGAAATATAGTAGAGTGTTGAATTTGGAGCCATAAGGCAGTGGTAAGAATTTAGACTCAGATCTATTTGCTAATCTTGTAAACCTACACAAATCACTTAACTTTTTTGACCTTACCCAGGGTATAGTTCCCACCTCAGAAATTTGCTTCTAATTTCAAAATGAGATAATGTTTATAAAGCACTTTGCAAACTTGTAAGTATTATGCAAATATCAGATATTATTCCCCAAAGTTGCAACCCTAAAAATCTTGCCATTTGGCTTAGCAAGAAGGGAAGATAGCTGCGTTCATCTTGAAAATATATATTAATTATGTGCTTATGGGTTTGAATAGTATTGGATAATGGGTATTTAGGTGGGCTGATAGGATCTTAATTTCTATCTACTTAGCAACTGATGTGAAGTGAGCAGAACAAGAATATACTCTAAAAATAGTAAATCAGACAATAAACATATTTTAAATTCTGACTATGTGCCAGGCATTGTGTTAATCACAAAGAAAGATAAAAGTTCCTCCTCTCCAAGCTCACAATCAAATAGGGGAGACAACATGCAAACAACTTGGGATAAACAAATTATACAGGGGATAGAATGGGCCAATATAAATTCAAACAACTTTGAAAAACAAGAATTCTGATCAACTTTTCTAAAAGACTAATGAGAAAAGGTACTGTTACCTAACTTTGACAGAGAACCAGTGGACAAAATGTGAAGGATAAGACATTTTTGGACCTGGAAAACTATTATTTTGATTAACTATTCACATATATAAGAAGGGTTCTGATGTTCTTTTTTTTCTTTTTCCAATGAAGGAAAGACATTGAATGGAGTTGTTAACAACAACAGTATAAAAAAAAAAAATCAATGTATGATGACTTCCAAACCTGTCCCTTCTCTTGATTTTTATTATGCTTTAATCACAGAAAATGCTTTAGTTTCAATGCATGGTAACTTCTCACAAATAATATATAGGAAAAACACAACAGAAAAAAGGTTAAGTTTTTTTGATAGAAAGGACTAGGCTAAATATTTGGTCATGTAAAAGATACTGGGTTTAAGCAAATCGGTGGTTGTGCTGGAAGTGTTTTTTTTTCTTTTTAATTTTGAAAAAACAGAAATATACCCCAGTTTTGAAAATACAAATGTAATCATCAGAAATCCCTTTCATTCCTAATGAGGACACCTCCCCTGACATGCATAGTTTCTCTTTGCAATAATTGAAAAGAATTCTGCCTTCCCTAACAAGAAAATGCAAGAAAACAGCTTGATTTCAAATAGCTGTCTCCTGCTGAATATATTTGTTCTAATCAAGTTTTATCACAAAAAACCCTCTTCCTAAAAGTCTTCATCACTCCTCATAGGAGTTCTCCTCTTCTTCTTTCAATGAATGCATTCTCCCAAGACCTAAGGGCTACTGGCTTCTGTCTGGCACATGTGTTTCACTAATCAAGTTTCATTTGATAATATCTGCTTCACAGCTGTTAGGATGCCTTTATGTTACTGATTGTAAAGAGATTATCACAATGAATGTTTTTGTTATGGCAGATTTTTAAAAAAAATTCAGTTTCTATATAGAAATAAAGGGAAGAGCCACCATCCAATTATTTATTGATATTTATAAACCAACAAGTTCATTTGACCTTGACAATGTCTATATTGTGTCAGCTTTCACTGGATTTTTGGCAGATACTGGATTGTAGGAATGAAGCTATAAAACTAGAAGGGACCACAGACGTCATCTTGTCCAACTCCCCACTAATCCTGATGAGAAAAATGAAGTGTGTCTGTAAGGTAGCTAAATGACTCTTCCACAGCTAATCAGGTAGATAGGCAGCAGTTGAGGTGGTGGGATTTGAATCATTGATTCAAGCACTGGTATTCTTTCCAGGTTGTTCTGAGTTTCGGTATTTTTCACATAATGAAATAAGTGTTTTGAGATGCCATATATGGGTTTTGTCCAAATTCTGAACAGTGATTTCTATCTAATTGTCAGGCAGGAAAATTGACCTGAATTATACTAAACACAACTTGTGGGAAAAAGTAAAGCTATGACTTTTTCTCTCCTAATTTGTCTCCCACTAGCTTGCGTTAAAATAAAAATAGGTTTTATTGATGTCTCTTTTTTATCACAATCATTTCTAGACATACACCACCCCCACACCCTTGATGTTGAAATCTCCATTGTGAAACAACCAATAGTGATTCTGTCTGACCTTGTGTACAGCATTGTACTCCCACATTTCCCCATCTTTCCTCTGAGAGTTGTTGTTCACTCATTTTTCAGTCATGTCTGACACTTCATGATCCCATTTGGATTTCCTTGGCAAAGATACAGGAATGGTTTTCTATTTCTTTCTCCAGCTTATTTTACAGATGAGCAACTGAATCAAATGGGGTTAAGTGATTTGCCCAGAGTCACAAAATAGTAAGTATCTGAGGCAAAATTTACACTCAGATCTTTCTGACTCCAGTTATGGTATTCTACCCACTTCACCACTACCCCTGCCTCTGAGAGTAGGAAAATACTTTTATTATCTGTTCAAGATTATTATTGGATGTGTTTTTTTTAATTATTAAGAGTTTGGGTTTTCATTCTCCAATTGATAAATGGTCAAAGGATATGAACAGACAATTCTAAGATAATGAAATTGAAACTATATCCACTCATATGAAAGAGTGTTCCAAATCACTACTGATCAGAGAAATGCAAATTAAGACAACTCTGAGATATCACTACACACTTGTCAGATTGGCTAAGATGACAGGAACAAATAATGATGAATGTTGGAGGGGATGTGGGAAAACTGGGACACTAATACATTGTTGGTGGAGTTGTGAAAGAATCCAGCCATTCTGGAGAGCAATTTGGAACTATGCCCAACAAGTTATCAAACTGTGCATACCCTTTGATCCAGCAGTGCTACTACTGGGCTTATATCCCAAAGAAATACTAAAGAGGGGAAAGGGACCTGTATGTGACAAAATGTTTGTAGCAGCTCTTTTCATAGTGGCTAGAAACTGGAAGATGAATGGATGTCCATCAATTGGAGAGTGGTTGGGTAAATTATGGTATATGAAGGCTATGGAATATTATTGTTCTGTAAGAAATGACCAGCAGGACAAATTCAGAAAGGCTTGAAGAGACTTGCATGAACTGATGCTGAGTGAAATGAGAAGAACCAGAAGATCACTATACACTTCAGCAACAATACCGTATGAAGATGTATTCTGATGGAAGTGGATATCTTCAACATAAAGAAGATCCAACTCACTTCCCGCTGATCAATGATGGACAGAAACAACTATACCCAGAGAAGGAACACTGGGAATTGAATGTAAACTATTAGCACTACTGTCTATCTACCCAGGTTACTTATACCTTCAGAATCCAAAACTTAACGTGCAACAAGAAAATGGGATTTACACACATATATTGTATCTAGGTTATATTGTAACACATGTAAAATGTATGGGATTGCCTGTCATCTAGTGGAGGGAGTAGAGGGAGGGAAGGGAAAATCTGGAAAAATGGATACCAGGGATAATGTTATAAAAAAATTACTCATGCATCTATACTGTCAAAAAATTTATAATTATAAAATTAATTTAAAAAAAAGAATTTGGGTTTTTTAATGGCAATTTAATTTGCTTTCTTGTAGGCCTTATAAATATTTTTCTGGGTCTGATTACTTCACTGTATCAATTTGTGCAAATCTTCCTGTGTTTCCCTAATTACTTACTGTATAATATTTCATTATATTTATATATTAGAGTTCACTAAGTAATTCCCCAATTGATAAACATCCACTTTTCAAGTTCTTTAGTACCACAAAAATCCCTCTATGAATATTGTGATAATTATTTGATTTTTTAACCTTCTTGGGATGTATAGAGGTATCCAAGCAGAGTATCATATAATTAGAAAAATACTAGATTTAGAATCAGAGAAATCAGAAGACCTCAATTCAAATCTCATGTGACTTTGAGCATATCACATGACCTCTCTGACCTCATTTTCCTATCTATAAAATGTAGAAAGTAAATTAGATGCCCCTAAGGTACTCTCCGACTCTAAATCTAAAATTGTATGCTCTTGTTTATCCAGTAATGGGATCACTGGGTTGCTAAAACACTTAATGACACACAGCTTTGTGATATCATTTTTATAGATTCAAATCACTAGAAGGAGTTTCAATAGTTATTTAATCCAGTTCCTGGTTTTCTAGTCATACTTTGCATAAACACTTGTGATTTCTGTTAGTTTTTCCCCCGTTTTTACTTTGTGGTCTCTTCTAATCCCAGGCCATTTAATAAATTAAGTACATTAAAAATAACATTAAATAACTTATTTAAAAAGTCATAAAAACAAATGAAATGTTATCCCTTGTACTCCCTTCTGTTCCAAGTTTTCCTCTCTTTCCCTCCACCCCCTCTCCTAGATGGCAGGCATTCCCATACATATTAAATATCTTATAGTATATCCTAGGTACAATATATATGTGCAGAACCAAATTTTGTTGTTGTTGCAACGGAAGGATTGTATTCGCAAGGTAAAAATAATCTGGGAAGAGAAACAAAACAAAACAAAAACAAAAACAAAAAAAAATGATCATAGTTTACACTCATTTCCCAGTGTTCCTTTTCTGGGTGTAGCTGATGCTGTCCATCATTGATCAATTGGAATTGAATTAGCTCTTCTCTATGTTGAAGATATCCACTTCCATCAGCATATATCCTTGTACAGTATCATTGTTGAAGTGTATAATGATCCCCTAGTTCTGCTCGTTTCATTCAGCATCAGTTGATGTAAGTCTCTCCAAGACTCTCTGTATTTCTCCTGTTGGTCATTTCTTACAGAACAATAATATTCCATAACATTCATATACCATAATTTACCCAACCACTCTCCAATTGATGGACATCCATTCATTTTCCAGTTTCTAGCCACCACAAAAAGGGCTGCCACAAACATTTTGCCACATACAGGTCCCTTTCCCTTCTTTAGTATTTCTTTGGGATATAAGCCCAGTAGTAGCACTGCTGGGTCAAAGGGTATGCACATTTTGATAACTTTTTGGGCATAATTCCAGATTGCTCTCCAGAATGGTTAGATTCTTTCACAACTCCACCAACACTGCATCAGTATACAATACATCAGGAGTACAAGGGATAATGTTGTAAAAAAATTACCTATGCATATGTACTGTCAAAGAAAATGTTATAATTGTAAAAATTAATTTAAAAAATTAAAAAAAATTAAAAAAAACAAATGGAAGGGATAGAGCTAGAAAGCTAGGGTACTTTTATGTGCAGCTTCAGAGTATTATGTATTCATTGTCCATGTTTATATTCTTCTATCTGAATGTTTCATTTCATATTTATTGAGTGAGAATTTATTGAACATTTACTAGATACAGAACTTCATTTAAGTGCCCAGAGAGATTACAAAAGAAGTAGAAAACCTAGTTCCTGTCTTCCAAAACAATCCACTGTAGTTGAGTAGAAAGATTATAAATGAGGTAACAATATAAGGTGGGATATGACTGGATGGCAACCTGACTGGTTCCTATTGTCTGAAGCCAAGGGGTACAAATATTCTATCACTAAATAGTCTACAGGAAGCTTAATGCTGCTAGTTAGAAATAAAGGGATAAATGCAAAGCTTCTTGAAAGAAATATTTCAGCCAGTAAGCATATATGAAATAATTAAAGTATCAAGATTACAGTACTTCATCACCAAAGAAAATGAAGAAAAATGTATCCTCAGAGGAAATTGGAAATTATGGGCTTTTTGCCATCCTCCCTAAGGCAGAAATATCTTGGCTTCTTACCAGACAAGATGCTGTTTTCCTGTTATTACATAGTAACCCTGCTTTTCCTAATGGGGAATTGGCAAGGAATGCGAAGATGTGTCATTTATTTTCATGAAACTACAGAGAAGTAAAGAAAACTTGTTGTATCACAGTTGTAACAGCACATGGAGCCTGCTTTGCTGTTTTGCTTTGTGAAAAATTCTCATGAAAAAGTTTATGACCATAGACAAACTGTTTTTCTCTGTAATGAGATGGCACAGTGGCTAAAGTGCTGGGTGTGGAGTCAAAAAGATCGGAATTCGATTTCAGCCTTGGACATTTACTAGCAATGTGGTCCTGGGCAAGTCACTTCACCTCAATTTCTTCATCTATATAATGGGGATTATTACAGTCCCAAGCTCTCAGCATTGTTGTGAGGATCAAATGAGACATTTGTAAAAGTTCTGAACTCAATGCCTGACACATAGTATTTTCTTAGCAAATTTTTCTTCCTTTTTTCCTTTTATCACAGAACTAGACTTAAAAAAGAAAGTGATATTTATTCAAAAGTAGAAGGGGTGGGTTATGTGTCCAGAACATGGAGAACATTTTTTTCCAGGCTTCTTGCAGTGCAATAAAAATAATGGTTAACACTTAAATGGCACTTCAATATTTACAAAGTATCCTACATGTTTTATCTGATTTGAAGACTGATAAATTGGTGAGGTGGTTACTATTTTTCCACTTTACAGACCAGAAAACTGGTTTGAGGTTGAAAGAAATTAAATTACTTTTTTGGACTTAGCTAATAAGTATCTGAGAAGGAATTTGAAGAACCCATGAAATAATATTTTTAAAGGCTTTAATACAATACCTTTCCCATAATAGATGTTTAATAAATGTTAGTTTCCTCCCTTCACTCCATTTCTCTATTCTATACTACTACATCATCCTATCTATTTTGTTTTCTTTCATCTCTCTCTCAGTGGTATTGCTAAACAGCACTAGTGTTTATAGGAATATAAATTTAGAACTGAAGGGTATCTTAGAGGTACAGTCTGATGTTGAGGGGTAAAAAGGCTGTATAGTTCTCCCCTCAACACTGTTAACTGGATTGTTTTTTAAGATTGTACATATCTATATACATATATGTACAGCTGTACATATAAATATATATATACATATTCAAGATACATATCTGTATGTATATATGTATATAATATATGTGTATATGAAGGGGAAGGGGAGAGAAAGAAAGAGAAGACAAAGACAGAAAGGGGAAAAAGGAGAGAGAGAGAGCAATAAACACTGGAACAGTGACTCACATATATTCCTATATACATATGCCTACATATATGAAAACACAAGGAAGTGAATCCTATGTTAAAATGTTTGTGTGTATATATGTTGTGTGTGTATATATATATATATGTATGTGTGTGTATATGTATATATATATATATATATATCCACATATCTATATATTGACATTAAAATGCTAATAATGCAAAAGATTAGCCATTCTTCCAATGGGCAAGCTCCATTTTTCATAGGCTGACTAAAATTACACCACAATTAATATCTGTACACAGAACATCAGTATTAAGGAAAGATTGATGCTAATTTGCAAAGTGGCCTAGAAAAATTTAAGCATACAGAGTGATTCAAAACAAAGAATTTTTAAAGGGGAAGGGTTTCACTACTGAATTCAAGTTACTTCATTATAGTCATATTTTTTTTCCTTTTGTTATTGCCCTTCTCAATTCACATGCCCAAATAATTCTTCTTTGGCTCTTCAGATGTGGGTGAGATCACCTGGAGACATCCTGCTGATATATAGCTTGCTAAGGATACTCCTACATATTTGGGCAGCTGCCAAATCATTTATTATCTCTTATTATTTGGCCCACAGGAATTGACCTGTCAGGTGCCCTCCTAGGCTGTTAGCACAATTTTCCATCAAAGTTTTTGTTCTCCATGATTCACTACAATATTGTGTAGTTTCATAAGTTCTTCCTTGTCCTTCTTGAAGTAAGTACATAGCCTATTTTAGATTTCCAAAGGGTTTTAAACATTAAAAATGCCAGGGAAGCAGAGTTGGGCAAATAAAACACAGATGGAAAGTTACGGAGTGAAGGGACTTTGGTTTAATTCTCAACTTTCTTACTGACATAAAATCAGTATCAAAGGATTCAGAGTAGATGTCAAAGACCTCCTCAATAGCTATCTAGTCTGATCCATGCCAGGAAAAATGTCAGCCAGATTTGCTGAAAGATCACCAGGGAGACATCATAGCATTTATGGATTCAGGATTGGAAAGGACTTCAGAGGCCATGTAGTTCAATCCCCTTTGTTTTACAGATGAGGAAATTGAACCACAGAAAAGTGAAGTGAGGTAGGATTTGAATTCTGGTCCTGACTGACTTCTGACAGCCTCTTCTATTTTATACATTAACATTCTGGGGCCAAAAAGAATGAATTAAATCTTCTAGTCAATAGCCATTCAAATCATTTAAGACACCATATCAAAAGCAGCTTTTATCTACTTCATACACCTTCAAAAAAAAAAAATCCTCACATGTCATAATTTTACTGCCTAAGTGATTTTGAACAAGGTATTTATTTTCCTTGGACCTCAGTTTATCCCTTTATAAAATGAGGAGTTATGACCAGCATATCTTTTATAATCTCTTAAAGCTCTAATTGTAAGATTGTACTTAGATCCTTTGGGAAGTAAGTGGAACTGGACCTTATTTCTAGATAGCTCTACCACTCCAGCATTTTTTCATTCATGTTTTTAACATACTAAGCCCTGAACAACTTTCCTATATATTACTCTTTTATTCCCAAATCTGCTTGTTTTTTTTTTCTTTTCTGAAGACAATTTCCATTCTAGGTTATATTCACTCTTATAGTAGACCCAGCAAGGTTAAAAAAAGAAAAATGGATGCAAGTATTTTTGGAGGATCTTTTATTACACAAAGGACTTGCAAATTCACTTCTATTTCCTTGCATATTCCAAACTGTCATTCTAACTACATTATCTTCCTACTTCAAATGATTCAGTCAGTCACTAAGTGCCTACCATACACCAGGACACGTGCTAAATACTGAGAATACAAAAGGAAAACTGTGGTTTCTGCCATAAAAGAATCCATATTCTACATTATTATCATGTCAGGAGATAGAGTAGGTATGTATGAGGAAAATCAAAATGCCCAATGTTGCTTAGTCACAGAATACTTTAAGAAGTACTTGAAAAATAGAAATGTGGAAAGGGGCCAATTTATTAGGTACTTTTAAAGGCCAAACTGAAGATTTTACATTTCATCCTTGGAGTCATAAAAAGCCACTGGAGTTTGTTGAGTAAGGGTCTGACTTGCTCAGAACTGCATCTTAGGAAGGACCACTTGAAAAATCATCTTGGGCCATATCCTGATACTATGGTCAAATATGAAAAAAAAAAAATCAAAGTGAATTGATTGAGGGAGAAATTATTGAACAAACCCAATGGAATCTAGATGATTCTGTCTCTTTGCTGCTTTTCTTTCAGTTGTCTGGGATTTAAGTGTTGGAGTATGGAGCAAAAACTATATTTTTTGAAGTCCACCATTTAGAAAATTCCAGCTAGGGAAAGATCTTTTCCAAGATATATTTGGCAGATGCTTGAAAGGATCTTATCTTTTCTGCCCCTACTTCCAACCCCTGAAGTATGAGGAAATAGAGAAGGATATCAACTAGGATCTGGCTATGGCTGATGAGAGATTGAGTTTATTGTCTCTAGGTGTAATTCTTTAAAAATAGTTGAAACCATGCAAGTGGAGAGGGGGAGGGGTAATTATGTCTAGAATAAATAAGATGTTTTCAAAAAGGAATTGTTTACACCTGTAAATGAAGATCCAGATTTATTAGACAGAGATTTATAAAAACTCATAGCTCCAATCTCTTTTCATACATACGGAATCCAAGTATGTGCAGCTATCTCCAAAGGGTCTGCTCTGAATGGAACATTTAAAACAAAGCTTATATGTTTCTATGTGTCTGTCTTTCTATCTCGCTGCTTCTAATTGGCTTTCCATTTATCAAGTTAAGATAAATTTATTCTGCACTTTTCAAACTCAGAAGATGAAATGTTTTCAATGTATGGCAGTAATGCCAAAAATTATTCAGGGAAATATTATAGTGATGGCATTTTTTAGTGGAAGTTTTGTGTATGGTGTATGATTATCAAGATAACAAAACAGAGTGTGCTATTACTACATCTCCTCTATAATTCTAAAAGGTTAATTGAATTGTTGAACAATATCTTAATTTATTTTAATTTGCCTTGTCTAGATGCATTCTTTTAATAATTTTGCATATCTTTGCATTCATTATAATAGATTAAGAAAAAAACCTTTTTACCAAATACTCATTTGTGGCCATTTTCACCATTTTAAATTTGAACCACATTGTTAGTCAAATGTCAAACACTTTAGAAATCTTTGCATTAAAAGTCACCTTTATGAGAATGCAAGCAATGGAGTTCACATTATGACTGGAAAGATAAAATGCCTTGTTATTCAAAAGTCTTCTTCCCTTCTTCCCAAGCGGGGAAGCTGATTTTAAATAGACAAACAAACAAACGAAACAAACAAACAAATAAATAAATGAATAAATAAATAAATAAATAAATAAATTGAAAAAGACAGATAAACTAACAACCTTAGTGCTTTTATGGATTTGGAAAAGTGGGCCCAAAAAAATGCTAGCAAATAATTTTTTGTGTAAAGGAATAGACCTTTCTTTGCAACCCAAGGAGGAAAAAAAATGTGCTGACATGCAAATGTGAAATCAGAGCCACATTATGTTACATTGCATTTTTATATTATGACCACTTAAGATATAAGTGCAAAGGGGACATTTTTTTTACCATTTGTCACTCACAAAATGGTCACTGGTTTCCATCATTTAAAAAGATCATTGGGGGAAAAATTTACATCCTTAGGAAAGGATGTAAACTTTGGAGAAAAGAAGTTTTTGCATTATGCAGTCACATTAAAGAACCACAAATTAAAAAGGAAAAACAATTTTTACCAAGCATTTTCTGATTGTTGTTTATCCTTCATTCTGGAAGTGAAGTAAGATGTCAAGGAGGTGATGGGCAAGTGAATTGGAGTTGAGTGAGGGAAAGGGCTGTGGCAAGATCTATTGCCTTACTTTCCCTTGAAAAGCAATCTGGGTCCAGTGGTAAGATATATAGATCAGGTGGACAGGAGATGGCTCTGAATGAAATGGAACCAACCTGGGACTCCACCCACAAGCCCCTTCAAATTGTCCAAAGACCCTATTATAAAAAGAGCCAAACTGGAGTTCACTCTTTGCAGAGGTCCCAAACATGGCATCCTTACACTGGCCATGTCAAGGATTTCTGTCCACCAGAACCATCCTGGCTCTGGTGTCTTCCTACCTTTTAACCTTACTTCCAAACCCCATAATAAACCTCTTTTATCAATCTAGGTTTTCAGGTCTGTAAATTACTTTACAGAGGACTCTTGTGCTTCTACTAGACCTCATTTAACTCTATATCCTTGCACTGAATCCAAAGAGGTTGCAGGGGAGCTCTGTTTGATTCCCTGTACCCCGAACCTGCCACTAGACCTTAATTAAACTTAATTTCATTTAGGTACCCCTTATCTAGTTTTCATCAATATAGCTGTAGGGGAGATAGCAATAATTTTGAGGTCCCCTGATGTTAGGGGGGACTTCTGTTCTAATAATAAGTCATAATCCTAAATCTTTTGGCTTTAGAGTCTGTCTCAGAGACTTCCCACACTCTCAGTCTAAGAACAACAATCTATTTGATTCTGAATAGATCATTCCTCTATTCATTGCAGATGGTTAGATAGCTTCTGGCCTCAGGATAGTCCCAAGGACCAAATTCATGAGATATCTGTTGGGCAGTGAGAACCAAATTCTGCAAATCACTCCCTGGCCCTGGCCTTATTTCTGGGCCACAGAATTAGCATGTCAATGATTTAAAGATGGATAAAGGTGTTCTCTCTATCTTAGCACTCTGCTAAGTTTTCTTGGAATTTAGTTCACTTATAATGGCATTATAATTACAATAAAATGTGGCCCCTTGACCAGAAAATGGGTTCAAGCCTGCAAATTCTTTTGAAACACCTTGAGACACCAGTCTGTGACCTTTTGGGATCCCCTTCCCAATCTCTACATTATAATTTGTATTACTTTTATCAATAATGATGTAGAACATTTTCCCTATGATTAGAAATGATTTTGATTTCTTCATTGGAAAACTGACCATTTATCAAATGAAGAATTACTTATTCTTATAGATTTGACAGAGTTCTTTATATTTTTTATATTTATACCTATATCTGATAAACTGTCTATAAATTTCCCTTCCCCTCCCACCATTTTCTGCTTTCCTTTGGATCTTGAATACATTTGTTTTATTTGTACAAAACCTTTTAAATTTAATATAAACAAAACAATCCATTTTATATCTAATTTCAATTTCTACCTCTTGTTTATTCATAAGTTGTTCACATTATCCACATGTCTGATAAGTAATATGTTCTGTATTCTTATTTTCTTGTACAATCTCTATGCACAGGCCATGAAACTGTTTTGACCTTATTTTGGTAAATGGGATAAGATATTAGTCTATGTCCAGTTTCTGCCATACTGCTTTCCAGTTTTTTTTTTAACCAATCAATGAATACTTATCCCCAAATCTTGTTTTTATACTTATCAATTACAAGATAATAAAAAATCTTGCTTTCATAAAATCTCTATTTTATTTCATTGATCTACCTTTCTAACTCTTAACTAGTATCAGATTTTATAATTACTGTCTTATAATGTACTTTAAGATCTGCTACTGCTTAATCTCTTTCCTTTATACTTTCTTCATTATTTTCTTTGATATTCATGACTTTCTTTTTACTAATAAATTTTATTATTATTTCAAATTCAATTAAAATGGTACTTTATTTATAATGGCATTGAATATTTAAATTAGTTTGTGTAAAATTTTCATTTTTATTATATTGACTCTACCTACTCATGAACAAAGAAGAGTAAAATGAACAGAAGAAAGAAAATATTGTACAGTATAATATTGTTTTGAGAACAACTTTGAGCAAACAAGTTATTTCTATTATTATACCCAAATTAAATGTAAAAGATATATGAAGAAAGATGCTATCTGCATTTAAAGAGAGAAATGTTAAGTAAAAGTATGTATAGAATTACCATATAAATATACTATTTATGTCCAATAGTAATTATCTATAGGATAGGGATGAAAGAAGAAGAAAAAAAGAAATTTTCATGATAATTTTATTATATATTTGAAAGAAACAACCAAGTTGTATGTAGTAGATTTATGGTTTTTTGCACAATGATCTTCTTTTTAAAAATTGTACTATATTTTAGAAAGATTTGTTTTATTATATAAATTAAAATTTACAAAAAGAATAAAATGAAATAGTCCATACTCTTGTGATGACTACATTTTGTTACTATGAAACAATATATGCATAATTAAGTGCAAATACATAAAAGTATTTTTTCTTATTGACTTTTGGAGCAACTATAAGCTTCTAGCACCCTCCTTTCAAGAGCTACTTATTTTGTAAATACTTATATAAGTCCCTGTTGATTTCCACATTATAAAATATAATGTCTTCTACATTCAAAAAATTAAAGAAACTATCTCACTTCTATTTTTGTATCCCTGGAGCCTAGCAATGGTGCTTAGACTGACACTTTGTGTCTATTTAATTCAATTGAGAATAGAGTTCTCTCTCTCTCTCTCTCTCTCTCTCTCTCATTCTCTCTCTCTCCATACATATATATGTGTATATATATGTATATACATACATATATACATATATATATGAGTCATGAAAAAAAAGTGTTAGCTGAATTCATGGGAACCAAAGAAATCACCAAAATATAGAGTGAGATGAAAGGAAAAACAGGGTATAAAGTCATGTTACATGTAGAGGAAGGAATGGCCAGGCAGGAGATAATTCAGAAAAGAGCAGCAAAAGTGCTTATTATGTCTGGGGTAGAGTTAAATATAATACTCAGCCATGCCAAATGTTTCAAAGAAAGCTAAGAACAAAGAAAAAAATATTAGATTTAGCAATTAATAGATCATTAATAATCTTGGAAATAGTTTCAACTGATTGATGAAATTAGATGCCATATTATAGAGAGTTGGAGAGTGAAATCTTTTTTTTTTTTCTTTAGGCATTTGGACATTGAAGGAAGGAAACATATAGGATGTAGCTAGAAGGGATGGTAGAATCAAAGGAAAGTTTTTAAAGCTAGGGGAAATCTGGGCATGCTTATAAATAGAACTATTGTATGAGAAGAAGGGATGATCAAAGAAGTGAACGCTAGGATAAGACTGAAGGGAATGGAAACAAAAGTAGAGCAGAAGATGGTGTTTGCGAAAAGGGCTATCTCTTTCTCTGCGATCAGGAGAAAAGAAGTGATATTGAAAGGTGGGATGATGTTAAGTGGATCTGTAGAGATGGGAAAAAAAAACAACAAAACAGAACTTCAGAAGGATAGCTTCAATTTTTTTGGATGAAGTATTTTGCAAGGCCTCTGGCTAAGAGGGAGGTGTGTGGGTGCCTTTATGAAAGAAATAAATGTTTGCTGTGGAAGGAATTCAGGGAGTGAAAAAGTCTATCAGCTTAAAAGAGCTTCTTATAGAAACTGATTTGTATTTTGCTAAATCATCACTCAACTTTTTTTTTCATCCTATTTTATATAAATCTTCTATGAAATTATAATTAGTAAAAGGCTGTGAGAAAGGAATTTTAAAGCACAGTTCTCAGATATTATACTGGGCTATGAGGTTCCCCATAATAAGGTCTTTGTTTACCTAACCTGCTTTATTTCCATCACTCCTCCTCAATATGCATCCTCTGTTGCATAAAATGGGAGAAATCACATGCTACTGTGCCTTTCTTACAGTGTTATTGTGATAGTCTGATAGGATAATGTATATAAATTGTTTTTAAAATCTTAAACCACTTTGTCAGCTATTACTACTATTCTATGCCAGTGGTACTGTGACACAATAGCGTGCTTGCAGTCACTTTGAATTTCTCAGGGGCTTTTATTTTTCAAGTTTCTGCAGTTATTGCTAAAATGATTTTCATAAGACTTCTACAGTAAGAATTTTTTGTCCAATTGAAGACCTTTTACAAATGTAAATCTTGGATGTCCTGGAACAACTTGGATGACTTGGATGAAAAAAAAAATTTTTTTGAAGCAAATATCTTTTGTCAGAGCATATGGTCCTACTTAGGAGTTTGGGAAATATGATCATTAAGCTTTTTTATCTATCACAATGAATACGGTGATAATTTAGTAATCACTGCCTTCTTATTGGCCAGCTATTATCTGGGCTTCTATTTGTCTTTGTATAACTCAAAGTGTTTGAGCTAGAAATCTACTTTCAATACTCTACTATAATCATAGAATCAGGCCATTTAAAAGTTGTCCAACTTTTTAGGTGATATAGGTGAAGGTCATAGGGTCAAAGGATATAAAGTTGGAAAGAGTCTTAGAGTCATCTTACCTAATAACTTCACTTTACAAATGAGGAAATTGAGACTCAGTGAGGTTAAGGAACTTCCTAAGTTCCACAGAAGCGAGATTTAAATCTAAATCCCTTGATTCCAAATTCAGTTCTATTCCAGCTATATTAGGTTTCTTCCTCACTTTTGTTTTGTCTTCAATAAATAATTTCACCATCAACTTTAAAAACAGTTAGACTTTTAAACATAGGTAGCAGTTACATTCTTTCACGTTACTCCTGGGCCAAAATTCTCATCCTTGTGATCCTTGTGTTTTTTTTTTCCCTAGTTTCAGGAGAAAACCCATATCAATAGAAAAAAGCTAATTTTAAATATCTTAAGTTGGTTTTAAAGCCAATTTTCTTCCAAGGAGGCAGGTATGTATTCTTCTATTAGTATTACATTCATGCCAAATCTGAACGTTAAAAGCAAAGCCTTTTGAAGTGTCTTAAGAATAAAAAAAAAATCCTGAAAACTCTTATAAAAAATATTTAGCTTTTCATTTAATTTATGCAAAAATAATTAGATATTCATAAAGCTTTTCAAGTCTTTTCAGAAGATGGAGAACATATGTATATGTGTTTGTGTGTGTCTACATATATAGACACACACATACAAATACACAGAGAGACAGAGAGTTCCCTTAAGAACATTTTTTAAAATTCTGAACATATGAATTAATAAAAACAATCTTCCAAGCAATTGCAATTCTAGCATCACCATATGCCCAAAGCAATGTTTGGGGAACTGGGTGGATATAGTTGATGGCTTAAACATATGCACTTCAGTTGTGAGATGATCACATGTACAGAACCTGGAAGCACTTCAACCCCAGATATCATCTCAGAAGTGTCCTCTACCCCTAGAAACCCTCCCTCTTATTTGAAAGTGAAGAGTTTTTTTTTAGGACTTCTATATAAGAAGGGTGCTCAGGCTTGCCATTCCCACCAGGCTCTAACCTCTGAACTTTTCCATCATGCCCTAGTCTGAGTGCCTTCTCTTTCCTTTCTCTTCTTTTCAGTTTTCATTCTTTCCCTCCCCCCCCATTAGTATGTAAGCTCTTCAAGGGCAGACATCTTTTTTCTTTTTGCTTGTATATATATTCATATCATTTAGTACAGTGCCTAGTATTAGGCAAGTGCTTAAAAATACTTATTGGTTTAATTTGTATTTTATAAGACTAAATGATGCTACAGAAACATTTGCAACATTATATTTTATGGGTAAGAAAATGGGTATTCAGAATATAATTTTTCCTCCTTCTTTTCTTTCCATTCTTTGAAAGTCATTTTCAACTGTCTATTCTTTGTAAATGCATAAATCTGTCTTCCTCATAAGCATAGCATGAGTGATTTTTCAAATACATTGTTACTATCTAATCATCTGCCAAAATACTGGGTTTAAAAAAAAAAGAAATGAGATATGACCTCATTAAAATACTTAGTTTTCTCAAAGTAATTAACATAATAATCTCATAGTAATTAGACTATTCTATAACTTGATGTGGTGAAGATTTCTCTCTATAATCACGGCTTTCCTTTCTAAATGTTCTTAAATTGTCCTTTTAATTGCATATTGTAGAATTTTTCTAGCACTCAAACTCAACCCATAGTTTTTAGAGTCTATTCTTTTACATCTTTGAAAATTGATTTAAAAAAATCTCTTCTTGAGGAAATAATATAAATACTCAATAGGGTATAGATAGATTTCTATATCTTACATTGCAGGAAAATAGGAAGGGAATGGGATATGGGAAGAGGCGGAGGGTGATGAAAGAGAGGGAATATTGGGGGAGGGAGTGGTCAGTGCCAAAACACTTTTGAGGAGGAATAGGGTGAAAATGGGGAAAATACAGTTAACAAAAGTAATTGTAAAAAAAGAATTTTGAAGCAAGTTTCTCTGATTAGGTCTCATTTCTCAAACATAAAGGGAGCTCAGTCAAATTTATAAAAAATTAGGATCCATTCCCCAACTGATAAATGATCAAAAGATATGATCTGTGCCCAAAGGGCTATAAATTCACACATACCCTTTGACCTAAGAACAACGCTACTTGGCATGAATATCAAAAGAAATTCAGGGAGAAATAAAAGGAAAATGACCCATATGAAAATATTCAAAACAGCTCTCTTCTCAGGGCAAAAAACAACAACAACAAAAAAAAAAAAAATTGGAAATTGAGAGGATGCCCATCATTTAGGGATGGTTCAATAAACTGTGGTGTGTTTATGGTGGAATATTATTGTTCTATGAGAAATGATTAGCAGGATGTTATCAGAAAGAGGAAAAAAAACACACCTGGAATGTCCTCCATGAATTCAGGCAAAGTGAAATGTACTGTATTCGAAATAATAGCAATATGCTGGGATGACCAACTGTGAATGACTTTGCTTTTTTCAGTGGTACGATCAAAAACAATTACTCTGAAGAATTTTAAGATACAAAATCCTTTCCATTTGCAGAGAAGGAACTAAGTATTCTTTCTCTCTTTTTTAAATTAATTTTTCCTAGGAGTTTTATTTTCAATTTCTATCCTTTTTGCAATTTGAATTTAATAGAAATGTTTTACATAATTTCACAAGTGGTTTCTTAATTGTGGATGTGGATAAGAGAGAAAACCTAGAACTCAAAAATTTCAGAAATAAATGTATTTTTTTTGTTTTGAATGTAAGTGGGGAAAATATTGAATAAATAAAACAAAACTAAAAAAAATCCCTTCTCCCTTATGGCAGTGTTTAAATCATGCAAAATCTTTCAAAAATCTCTGATGGTGTTTTAGTAATCATATATGTAAGTTCTTTCATTATCTTGGGTTATAGACTTCCCAGGCTTGATGACTTGAACTGAAGACTACTTTAATTATCTTTGTTTACTAGATTGCCTTATAAAGAAAAGTTTCATCACCAGATAGACAGTCTAAAGGGTCTTTTAATGATTAGCTAGGTTGGTCTTCAGAAAACAGATTTAGTTTGTTCTCTGGTCTATTCAAATTATCATTTCAAATTTTTGTGACCCTATTTAGGAAAGGTTCTTCAGTAGTTGGCTATTTCCTTCTTCAGCTCATTTTATAGATGAGGAAATTGAGGTGAATAGGATTAAATCACTTGTCCAAAGTCACAAGGCCAGATTTGAACTCAGGAAGATGAGACTTCCTGACTTTAAGCTTGGCACTCTCTCCACTATATCACTTAGATGTCCTAATAAATAACTATGCATTATATTCCTTTCAATATATTCTCTCTTTTTATGTTTCTTCTTCTATAAAGCAGAATTTGAAATGGAGAAGGTCAGGATTTAAAGTCCAAAAAGTATATTGAGCTTGGAATAAAGTGCTTATGGCCAGAAGCCTTATAAAATGGTGATTCTAGCTAGAGTAGCATCAATCAGAAGAAAAAGACCAGTAGAAAATATATCACAAGTGGTCAAAGCTATTGGTGAGGTAGTGGAAAAGTCCACATAGTGAGTTTCTCTGAATATTTGAGTATGATGAGTATAGTCCATCAGACTAGCAATTCAGCAACCTTATTTATTACAGCTTCTTTGACCCTATCTCAGGTCCTATCTATGCAGCAAGGTAATATGGTAGAGCACCTGGACATGGAGTCAGGAAGACCTGAGTTCAAATCCAGTCTCAAACACTTACTAGCTTTGTCACTCAGTTCTTTATCCTGTAAAATGAGTTAGAGAAGGAAATGGCAAATTAGTATCTTTGCCAAGAGAACCACAAATTCGGTCAAAGAGAGTTGGACATGATTGGAAATAAAAGAAAAAGAAAAAAACAACAACAATAGGAAGTAGATTTCCCTCTCTCTTTTTCTGTTTCAACATTTTCACTTTGAAGTCACTGTTCTTAGTGAGAAGACATTAGGACACATTAACACTTTGTGGTTCAATGAAAAAATTATGGCTGAGTCAATTCAGTTGAACATCAACAATAAAAAAAAACTTACCAAGTTAAATTTCTGTTTTAAGATAATCATCAGTGGAAAAGATAGAAAATCAGTGCAATATGAGCTTCTCTCTAATGCAATCTAGGTAAAGTTCTCATAGATGTGAGTCACTTTTGCCACTGGATACCTCATGGAGAAGAGATCTAAACTCCAAGAAAAAGGTTCCACTATCATAAATCCTTGGTCTGCATTTTAAAATAATACAGGAACACTCATGGGGGTCTAAAAATAATGATTGGGTGAGTGATTCTACTGCGAAGGTGGGAAAGACTTGAAATAAACCTTCGATGAAAGCTGAATCTATAAAAGGAGATATAATTAAAATTTGTCATGTGTCCATTTGGAACCAGGACTTCCTTATGTTATGTTTTGCAGCCCTGCAGTGCCAAGCACAATGTGGATGCTCACTTGAGAAAGAATTAAAATGTGCAACTATTTTTTCTAATTAAGATTCAGTAATGTATAGAATTGCTAGAGAATTTTGTGGTTAATTCCACTGATCTCCTTAGTCATCAATATTATTCTCATAGCCTTATTCTATGAAGACTTACATCTAAATTGTCTTTAATCAGAGTGACTGTTACTAATTAGCATGCCAAACTTTCTAATGAGCTATTTCTCCAATCCCTAGAAAAAATAATAAATCTCAAAGGTGCTCTTTTCCTTTCTTGATCCCTTAAATCCTTCCTTACCCCTTTCTCTTCACAAGACATTTAGCCTATGGAGATAATATATCCACATTTTCCACACTGGGGAAAAGATGGGGTGAAGTTTGATCATTATCTCATGATTATTGCTACCATTTCTGTGCATCTTAAAAATGAATGAAAAATTTCATTAGGAACTTTTATTTTTTCTAGGAGACTTATGAGTACTGACAAGAGATCAGATAAGATGCTGGTCAGATAAAAAAAAATCTAAGGAACCAGATGGTATTTCTCTGTGGATGATCTTAAATATAGGTGCAGTAGGCATCTACCCACATATTTAATGTATATTTCAAAAATGCTACTGAAGTCTTAGTACCCTCCTCCTATTCCATTTCCACTAGTTGCTTGTAAAGTATTAAACATTTAATAAATGTATAAATTCACTGTAGGCAGAATTATGTGTTGAAAATAATACAATGTATAGATGTCTTGTTTCCATTTTTCTAAGATTAATGGAAGGATCAGATGCCAACTCAGGTATAATAAACAGCACATTCATATGCACATCTAACTTCATGTGTACCTCTGCTGTTTCCTTTATCCTTTCTGGAGTCATTATGGAAATGAAATGTGGCTCACTTGAGTGGCTGGAGAAATTATTCTTTTTGCAAAAGATACATAAAGCTGGTTAAAATAGAAAGCCTAAGATTGGACTGTAAGGAGGATTTTCTCATACTCTTCTTTAGATGGCATTGTATTTAAAACACTCACAAGGGTAAGGGAGAAAAGAAAACAAAATTATTATATGTGTGAAGTTTATTTCTAACAACCACTCACTTATCTCCTCCAGCATCCTTTCACTTTTTCTTCCTGATAACCCAGACATTTCTCAGATAACTATCCTGTGATCTATCTTCATAATATCACAACCGACTTAATTTTTTTTATCTCTGTTAATCAGGGTAGCTGAGTAATATGAAGCATCCCTTTTCTCAAGGCCATTTACCTAATAGCCTTCAAGACTATCAAGAATAAATCTCTAATTGTGGATTTTAGGCACTGAACCACATAATTAGACAAACTTTATTTTTTACTATCTGCTTGATATTATTCAAATCAAACATTGTAGGCAGGATCATATATTTTCTACTCTTAAAGTCATGATACCTTAGAATAGAGTGAAAAGTCATAGAAATAAACGAATTTATAAAAATTAACCCAACCACATCATTTTATAGATGAATAAACTGAGCCTCAAAAAATAAAAAAGAGGGTATTTGGTAGAGAAATAGATAAATTGACAAATGAATAAGATGACTAAATAGATAAATAATAAGTAATTCATATATAGATGATAGTTAAAAGTTGATAGAACACTATCTTTTAGAGGTACTATTGTATAATAGAGAACTGATTGATAGAGAATTAATTGACCTCAGATTCAGGAAGACTTAAGATTCTACCTCTGCTTCAGACTGGTTCTTGACACTGGAAAGTCTCTTAATTCCTTCCCCCCCCCCCCCACTTTCTGCCTCAAACTATTCTCTAAATCCAGAAGTTTGCCAGAGGGTACTATTTTGAATTTATAGAGCAAGTTCCCCTCTGAAGCTCCCTAAAATAGTAAAAATCAATAAGTAAACATTTATCAAGCACCTCCTAAATGCCAGGCACTTTTAAGTGTTGCAATTATAAATAAGAAAATAAAAGACAGTTCTTACCCTCAAGGAGATTATAATTTAATAGGAAAAGAACACATGCACAAAAAGCAGCTGAAAAAGGACAAGGAGAGAGAAGGTACCAGAAGAATTCTGTCTGGTAAGAAATAAGGAAAGAGGGGCAGTTAGGTGGTGCAGTGATTAGAGCACCAGCCTTGAATTCAGGAGGACCAGAGTTCAAATCTGGTCTCAGACACTTAACACTTCCTAGCTGTATGACCCTGGGCAAGTCACTTAACCCCAGCCTCAGGGGGAAAAAAAATAAGGGAATAGCTGGTCAAAGTTTTAAGAGAAGCTCTCTTTTCTATCTTCTAATCAGAGGGATATCAAGGGTAAATGGTCCTGTTGAGGTATGAATTAATCACCGGTCTAGCTCAAAAAAAGATGCTTTATTCACAACAGTAATAAGCAATGAAATTATTATTGACTCCATTTTTTCTGCCACTTTGTTCTGTTTCCTTAAATGCCTTGGTCAGAGAGCAAAAGCTAATAAGTATTGATCTAAGATTCAGACTTACCTTAATTCTAAAATCAGTGCTTCTTTCTTGCTGTCTTAAAAAATCAAACTCTCTAGTTTTCAACTCCTGTTTTTTATATTTTTTTCAGCTCTCAGTTTTAATTAAATGGAATGTCAAAGAGAGCTAAACCATATCTTTTTGCCAGATTATTCGTTGGGTTCTTATCAGTAGAAAGCAAATTAAAGCATTTTATTCCATATAATCATCATCTCTTCAGACTGTTAGCCTTTTGTCCAACAGTCGTTTAAATCATAAATAATCTACATTTCTCAGTACCTTTTCAAGACATGTTCCATGTTTGTGGCACATCCTCTCTCTAATTGACATTATCACTACCACTCTTTGGTTTATTATCCTGTTGGTAAGCAGGAAATTCTGAAGCTATCATGTCAAATGCCTACTGCCTTTCCCAGAGCCCTTCCCTGGCATTCCTATTTGGCAAGCAGCAAATTGTCTTTTTGTTATTGCACCATCTGATTGACATGCCTAATATGAATAGACTCTATGGTAGCAAGGAAATGAAAAGCTATATTTCTTGTCATATTGCAGAAGCACCTCAGAATGGCCTCCCAGTCATTGCTAAACCCTGTGATATTTTGACTGAGGTGAAACAGCAGGGTGGACTGCGACAGTAATGATGTGCACCATTCAAATAAATTCCCCTTACAAGAATACAATCTTCTTTCAAGAGGGACAAATATTATTGGAATGATGCTGACAATGTGCCAAAAGTTATTTCAGATTTTCTTCATTACCATTCTCTCCTACTTTTTTTTCAATAAAGTGTTAGTACATAATATACATAAAATACTTGGTACATAGAATAATTTTGGAAAGTTAAAATAGCTATAATTCATCAAGTTTTTTTCTGACTTTATGTTTTGCCTTCCCCCCCTCAAATACGCATATGCTCACTCAAGTATGGAAGTGTATATATATATATATATATATATATATATATATATGTACAGAGAGAGAGAGAGAGAGAGAGAGAGAGAGAGAGAGAGAGAGAGAGAGAGAGAGAGAGAGAGAAGCAGACTATGAGTCTAAGGGTCAGTTCTAGCTAAATTCAAAGACAAGTATCACCAAGAAGATGATCAACAGGTGATGGATTTTCTTTAGCCAGAGGAGCCCAGTAAAACTTTCTCCTAAGTAAAACTTTCTCTTAAAATCTGAAGACTTGTACTTTACATCAGTAGATGAAAACAATAAAATAAAGGATCTTTTGACATAATCTTCTTTACCTAATCTAATTGATCTTGCCTAACAGTTCTAGAAACCAAAAATAAATAGAAGGATTATACATGGCTTATCAAAGCCCAGGAGATTTTAGAGGGCCCTATTTGTATGTGTAGAGGAGAGATCCAGAGTCAACAGACCTAGATAGATTTTTGCTATGCCTCTACCTGGCCTTTTTTGTTCCAACTTGTCTGATTTGGTTTGTCTTGGTATATCTTGAGGATTTGGAGGGCTAGAGGGACAGTGGCATTTTATACCCAACAGAGTCCTTTGCAGTTTGTTGTAATCTAAGTCCTAGAAATTATTTTAAGGAGATCACAGGTTGAAAATCAAGATGTATTGGAATTAAAGGGCAAATTCTAACTCTAGGTCTGACATAGGCTTTGGATAAAGACCTTGATTTCCTTAGCTGGAAGAAATAAATTCAAAAGATTAACTAAACCTATCTAGGCTTTTTTGAATTATCTAGCTAATCTCCATTCCAAATGAGTTTATTCCTGGTGCCTAAAACAATGGAGGGTGACATTCTCCCCCTAATGAGTGACCTCTCTCCTAATAGAGAAAAATGTAAATGTACACAGCTGAAATTTGGTGATAACCTGCTTTTCTTACTGAAAGGACTGAAACTTAGCCTTTGCACTATAAGCTTTAAAAAAAAGAGCTAAAGATGAAAGAGTTAATAGCTTTGATTATTAATTTGGTTAAGTTAAATTATAAAATTTGGTTATTTTGACTACTTCAAACAAAGCTTAAAAGGTAACAAAAGTGAGAAAGAGAAGTAATAGGGAGCAGCAAAGATTCAACATGATGCCTAATAGGAAATGGCAAAGACATGAAGTCTACTGGGAAACAGGGTCAGTAGAACAGGGCAATTATATTATCCAGAATGTTGGCAGTCCTACATTGGTGCAGATGTCAGATGTCCTTCCACAAATGCACAGTAGTCATACATGTTTCCTACATATATGATATTTGTGCCTATGAATATCTATTCTTCCTGCTGATGGTTTCTATATCATAGTAAACAAAATGAAAATTGTGACATTTTAAAATTATTGCTGGAATATTGAAACTTCTAGTAAAAGTTGCAGGAAGCCTATAGACTTCTGAGAAGCATATATGAATTTAAGGGGACAACTCTCAGAAGAACTTGTTCAGGAATGTAATGCTAGGGAATAAGAAATCTTATTTCTCTGAATCTTCCAAATAACAAAATAGGTGCTTCATTTAAATTGAGACCAAATACTGTGAATTCTATAGAAGAAAATCCCAAGACATACCTGTACAAAAAAGGATGATTGCTTCACAATCTGGCACCAACCTATTTTTCCAGATTTATTTCATATTATTTTTTTCTACATACTTTATGTATCAACTATGAATTTGCTTCTCCCTGAACTTGTTTTTTTTAGTTATTTAATATTTCTAATGGATCTTTAATCTCATTGAGAATTGATCCCTCAATCATCTCTAATTTTCAAATTCTCCAGGGTACAATTTCTCCTTATTATTTTAGAACATTTCTGTTTCTCTTATTTAAAAAAAATCAAAAGCAAATTTTAAAAAGCAAAAACAAACAAAAAAAACCAAAACCCTTCATAAACCTTGTTATATCCTCAAGCTATCACTCTATATTTCTTCTTCATTCTTAATAATGTTTCTAGAAAAAGTTATTTATACTCATTGAGTCTACTAAACCTCTCTTGTCTTCTGAACTCATCATTTGACTGGATTTGCTCTTTTTTAAACAACAATCTTTTGGTTGACAAATATGATAATTTTTTTTAAAGTACTCACCTTTCTTAATCTTTTTTCAATATTTGACAATATTGAACATCCTCTCTTCTTAAATATTCTCATTTTTTGCATTTTCAGAACACTAATTTTTCTTGGTTTTTCAACCTATATATTACCACTCATCTGTCTCCTCTGCAAGACCAATATTCTAATTCTAGACCTAGATCTAGATCAAATCAAGTCAACAACCATTTATTAACTGCTTACTCTGTGGCAGGCATTCTGCTAAAACTAGGGAATAAAAATACAAGCAGAAATAAAGACAGTTCTTGCCCTTAAGGAGTTTACATTCTAATGGAAGAAAGCATATAAAAGGAAGATGGAAAAGGCATTGAGGGTGATAGTGAGGAAGTTATGAATGTATCCAGCATGAGGGCATGATAAAGAGAGACCAAGAGAGTTAAGAGTACAGACTGGAGGGGAATTATGATATGTATGATCCGGGCAATCCCTTTAAAATGGAATTTTCTGGGGGAACCAAATTCTCAAAGGAAGAGGTCACAGGGTGGGGGGCAGATTCTTCCATTCCTATGTATGAAAATCAGGATTAGCTTCCAGGGTGAAGTGGTTTGTAGACATTGTAGAGAATGTCGGTGAAAGTCAAGGAAAGTCAAGAACCTAAATAGGTATGCTGGTTCTTTTCCTCTCTCCTTTCTTGGTGGTCTCCTCAGCTCCCATGCGTTAATTAAAGTTTCTATGCAGATGATTCTGAGATTTATATATGCAATTCCATTCCCTCCCCTGAGCTTAAATCCCTCAATACCAACTTCCTATGGGTGAACATTTCAAATTGGATGTCTTGTTCAAAATAGAACACATTCTACTTTAACTTCTCTTCTAAATTTCCTTATTTCTGTTGAAGGAATCTTCTCCATTCTTCCAATTTCCCAGGTTTATAACCTCAGTCCTATGTAGGATATTTTAATCTCCCTAGCCTAGGGAAGATATGATTTTTTTATCTTCTCTTGAGATAAGAAGAGATAACTATCACTGTATCTGCTCTGCTCCTGGAGATAAAGACATCTGTACTCACTTGTATATTTGAAAAGCTGTTATATGGAAGAGAGCTGGTCCACCCACCTTAAACCATGACTTGGAACCCAGACTGGAGTTGCCTGAATCTCTGTCCATTCCTTCCCTACCCTGGTCCCCAGTAACTACACTGTGCAGGACTGGGTGGTAATCAGGGTATAGGATGAACAGCAGTGGACACCTCCACTATTTACTGTAATATTTATATATTTCTTCACCAAATTTTTTTTTATTTTAATAGTTTTTACTTACCAGATATATGCATGGGCAATTTTACAACATTGACAATTGCCAAACCCTTTGTTCTAATTTTCCCCTTCTTTCCCTCCCCCCAGATGGCAGGTTGACCAATACATGTTAAATATGTTAAAGTGTAAATTAAATACAATATATGTATACATGTCCAAAAAGTTGTTTTGCTGTACAAAAAGAATCGGACTTTGAAATAGTGTACCATTAGCCTGTGAAGGAAATCCAAAATGCAGGTGGACAAAATTAGAGGGATTGGGAATTCTATGTATCTTCACCATTTAACATATATAAAACTGTCTAATATTTTTATTAGGTTCCTATACTCTGCTAATGAAATATTTGTGTGTTGTTCCCCTATTTTCTTCAATAATCCTTGTGGGTTTTATTGATAATTTTGCACAGAAGAATGATTTTTTAGGAACTCATAGGTCAATTATAGAAGAGTTGACTGTATTTTGAACTGGCCATCTATTGGGGTGACAGAAGCAAGCCTAGATGTGGTTTTATCCTTAAATTCTGCCTCTTCTGATTCTTTCAGCTGTCCAGATCACTACTTTCTTAGCTTAGTTTCTTTTCTGTAAATGCTCAACAATTGCCTATTCCAATGGTAGTGTCCATACTTAAATCCCTGCTCATATTTACTAAGTTTCAGCACCTACTTCAGAAATCTACCCTCCCCCTTCCAGTTCTTATATCCATCCACCAAACTAAGCACTCCTAATTAAACTCTAGGTCATTGCCTTCACTTCATTTCTGCTCTTCCTACAGTGGGGTGAGACCTTTTTTCTCTGGCACTATTTCATTGCTGTATCTGTTCATAACACATTGAGAACAAATGAGTAATTTAGATTTTGTACCACGTCACTGGGTACATGAAGGCCTCAAACCTGCATTTGAGAGCATTTTCTACCATGAACATCAATAACTACTTATTGAGTGTCCACAGGGTGCATGACTACATATTAAATCCATGGAGCATTATGCAGCATGTCTTAGATAGCCTGCTGTCATCCTGGATTCAGGCTATAAAAATTGTAAGGATTAAGGAAAAATTCAGTACAAACTAACCAAGACAGTAATGTCTTCTATTCTAGGAAGTTGATGAAACTGCATTGAATAATCAAAGGACCAAGGATTGTGTTGCCTGGAGGCAAGGCTTAAAATCATAGAATTTTAAAGTCAACAAATCCTCTAAAAAATAGCACCTTTTTTTTCCTTTGGACATTATTCTTCTATTAATGAAGATCAAAGTTGAATTTGCTTTTTGGAGTGCTATTTTATAAAATTGGAACATATTGAAGATGTGGTCCATCAAAGGCATCTTTTTCACATCAATTGTCCTCTTGCCATGACTTTCACATCTTATACTTGTTCATCTGAATTTTTTTTAGGATTTAACCTCTTCTTGTGTTAAGCAGAATACCCTGAATATAATATGCATTAATGAATGTTTGTGGATTGAATGGATTCATATTTGGTTTCATCTTATTAGATTCAGTACATTCTTTCAATGGATTAAATTATTTTAGATCCCAATTTTATCATGTAATTTATTCCTTATTGACTTTAGGTTGTCATCCACAAATCTGATAAACTTTAATTCATACTTCGAAATATTTTAACAGAATAAGGTTAAGGGCAGAGACTTGTGAAAAAACACTAGAGACTTTACTCCCAGATTGATATTGCTAAATTATTCATTTTTGTATCTAGTCATTCAATCAAATTTGAATCCAACTAACTGCATTATATTCTCAACCTACCCATAATAAAAGTGGAAGTAAACTGTCTATTCCATTTGTCTAAATGTCCAGTAATCAGAAGGAAAATCATAGGAAGTATGGACTAAATAAGGTAGTATAGCAAAATAGAATGACTGTTGGATCTGGGTATGAATTTCAGCTCTGATTTTTATTACCTGTGTGACCTTGGGCAAATCAATTAACTTTATTTTGGGCTCAAGGGAGATCTGTAGACTTGAGTATATATAAAGCTTAGTAAAGAAAGATCATAAGAACAAATGGAAAATTGAAGTAAAGAAAGCCAGAATACTTCTGGCACATTTCCTTAGAAGATAAAAAAGGCATGTTTGGCATCCATTGAACATTTTACAAGGCTTTCTTTTGTTAAATAGATTTTTAAAAAATAGAATGAGGTTTAGTTTCCCCAGGCTCTATGGCATAGTTATCTTTGGAGATTTTCAATCTTTTCTTCTGGATACTTCTTTATTTTGTTTTGTTTTCACAAGTTGTAGTTCTATAGTAAACAAGCTTTACTGTAGATTACTTTTTTTCTATAAGAAATTGCCTTTGATCTTGGCCATCAAATAGATGATGTGCTGGAAGAAGCTAAAAAGCTTACACAAATTGCAAGGGAAAAAATCAGAGGATGTAATCATTTTCTTCAACTTTGGAAAGATCCTAGAAGGTTCCAAGTTTCACCTTAATTGCCATCTATTATTACAAGCACTATAGAAAAGGAATGTATTTCTACTAAATTTTATCATTTCTTTGACAGGCTTAATTTTTTGGGAAATCCTATATGGAATAGAATGTATATTTTCCACAAAACAATACATGTTACTCAGTACTAGGCACTCATAAACACATATTTATTAGTCAAATAACATGAGAGAATGGAGGCAAATATGAAAATACAAAAAAAAATAGCTAATCCAAAAATGGTTTATTTTTGGATTTGGAATGTGGAGAGGTAAACTCACAAACATACTAATTCTGACACACATGCATAATTAAGTCTTTTCCCATTGATTCCTTTCATGTTCAATTCTGACTAACTTCCATTTTGGTCAAGGCAAATTCGTGTTGGTATATTGGCCTGGTCACAATAAGGAGGAGACTTCTCTGATAATGAGAGCCTCTTAAAGTTTCTATAAGTCAACTAGAGAAGAATGAACAGAAATTAATAATGGGAGAATACTGTTTACCTTCAGGCAGTGGTTTCTCACTTTAGGTCAGTGAATGAACTGGATTTTAAAATTATTTTGAAAACTGAATCTCAATGTAATCTGTAATTCCATATATTTTACTTCACTCATTTAGAGACATTCTGAGAAAGAATCCATCTGTTTCACCAAACTACTAAAGGGACCCATGACAAAAAAAAAAAAAAGGTTAAGAATCTTGGACTTAAGGAGAAAAGAGAAATTAGATTATTTCCTTAATGTTTCATTTTAAATTTGTAGTATTAGTCTTTTGAGTACTAGTGATTTTTTTAACCTAAAAAAATGTATGAACTCCCTATATAATAATTATTTTAAAATTAATATTCATTGATTAAGGGGAAACATAATGACCAAAAGCTACTATGAAGTCAGTAGCATTTTAAAATGAATTTATATTGTAGTGTATAAACTACCATAATACCTAACTTTAGCACTTGGGGCACTTCATCACATAACAGATCATTATTGTTGATACTGACATAAATGCTTAAAAGTTTGCAAAGTACAGTATATAACAAATATACATATATTATAATGAATCATCCTTTTTGATTCTTATAACAACCCCATGAGGTAGATGCTATTATTATTCTTATTTTGCCCATGAAAATTATAAAACTCAGAGTTTAAATAGCCTCTCCAGCATCATGTAGCCAGTAAGTGTTGAAGGCAGAATTCTAATTCTGATCCTTTTTTTGTTTGTTTGTTTCAATTAAGAAGCTCTAAGACCATCAAAATATAAGAGAACAATAGATAAAATTTTAGCCTGGAACTTCCCTCTAAAGAGAGCAGAGGGGACAATGACCCCACCTGTTTCCCATCCTTGAAAAATGAAGACTCTCTTGAAGAAGAGTGGGGGTAAAAAAGGCTAGAGGTTATATTCTGACTCCCTTTGAGTAACAGAATGACACCCCAATGCTCAAAAGAGAAGGCAACATGTAAGGAGACAAGTCTTGCAGGTAGGTCTCATTACATGTAATGCTTTCTCATTTTACATCCACCCACATATGTTGTATTATACACATGTGTGTGTGTATATATATGTGTGTGTGTGTGTATGTGTGTGTGTGTGTGTGGGTGGGTGGGTGGGTGTGGGTGTGTATGTGCATGTATATGTATGTGTATTATAACAACTACAAAAAAATTCTAGCTTTTGAGTTATAATATAGCCAACACAAGACCTCACTGTTTCCCTCATCTCTAAATTTGAGGAGAAAATGTGATATAAATATGGGAGACATTTATTCTATAGAAAGTATGCTTATTTATAGATCTAACAATTTAAAAAAAAAACTCGATTTTGCCTGAGGATACACAATCTTTAGGTAGTGAACCTTTGCTTTATGATAAAAAAAGGGGGGTGACTATGAAGTTTAGAGTTCCTTTTTCTTCACAGACTTTTCTTGAGTGATAAAGTACAAAATATATTTTTCCCTAGCTCTTAAGTTGTCTCATAACAGTAAGTTAAATCACTTAAACAAATCTTTGAACAGTAAACTGCAAGAAGTATATCATCTTTCTGTTTACTTAAAATATATGTTTAAAAAATTGTTATTGGTTTTATTAAACTGAGTATAATGCCAATTGAATATATAAGAATAGAAATGTCAGTTGGGTGCAAAAGGAAGTATATTATATTAATATAATTAGTTTGCTACTAGGATAACTTTAGTTCTGAGGAAAATTGGTTCTGTGCCTTAGGGATATATAGTGAAAAGTCTGATGGAAGTCCCTGGAGCTCTCCCCCTATTGCTACTGCAAAGGAGGCAAAGTTTCATTGTTTAAGTCACATTATTTTCTATAGTTCTTTAAAAAGAAACCTAATGTTCAATTTGTGTTATCATCCTTATTCCAAATAGCATTGTATTAAAGTCTTATGTAAGTTGGAGTCATTTATAGTTACCAAATTGTCTTATATGGAACCCCTTCAAATAGGCTCACTCATTAAAAATTAATTACCATCAGGAAAATAACTCCACTTTTCTTATGCTTGATTCATCTATTATCTTTAATTCTATTCTATGTAGTTATGCTTTTTCTATTATTAAATATCCCTTTTTCAGCAAAGAATGGCTTTGAATCTTCATTTACAATTCTTTTACAGTTTAAATTACATGTTTTAGTTTAAATTGTATCCTTATCAACAGTTCAGAAAAAATTAAAGGAATATAAACTTTCTAGTACTACAAAATACTAGATGTGGGTTCCCTTCATGGGGATTATCATATGTTCATACCAACTTAAAGTATTGGGATGTTGCTAATGTCCTCTAAAAATACAACATATTGCAAATACACCAATGAAGCATGTCGATAATGTTATTAATTATCCCTCACACTCAGTACATTATACCCTTCTATCTTCTTTGATAATTATTCATCTCTCTAATTAAAATTTTTCTACTTGTTCTCCTGTATCATCATTTTTTAACTGCATCATTTGCAGTTAAAAAGAAAGAGAGAGAGAGAGAGAGACAGAGAGAGAGAGACAGAAAGAGAGAGAGAGAGAGAGAGAGAGAGAGAGAGAGAGAGAGAGAGAGAGAGAGAGAGAGAGAGAGAGAGAGAGAGAGAGAGAGAAATCTTTACTTCATGGAGAAGCTTGGGATCATTAAAGAAATTAAATTATTTCCTAAATTCAATGCAGGCACTTACCTCCTCTTGTTCAATATGTCCCAGATCACTGTCAACTGAAATTGTCTGTACTAGTTCTGAAAGAATGAACTTTATAAGTTCTCCATCAAACTGCATATTGTAGTGTGTATGAGTGTACACATTGATCTAAGAAAAGCTTTTCAAATTCATAATAGACCCCTTCTATTTCTTCAACCTTTGCAACAGATTGTTGAGGCACAAAATGCAACTCTTTGCATGGTAGTTTTTTTTTAATAATTTTCATAACAGTGTGATTTAGTGAAAGAATAGTTGATAATGGAGCAATTTGTACAATTAGAAATTGCAAAGATGCAATTTCAAGTTCCGTCCCTAATGTATAAGAGATCATTTCCCTCTGGGCAAGTATTTCAGTTCTATTTGCTCTAAGCAACTCTAATGAAAAGTCTAAGTTGTAGAGAAGGTTCCAACTTTTGTTGGAAGAGATAATTTCCTCACATAGGACAATTGAAAACCAGATCCAGTCTTTATCATGACAAGACAACACAAAAATGACCAAATGTCCCAAGATGTTTCTTGATCTCAGTGAGAGCAGAAATTGTTTTTTGCCTCTTTTTTGTATTCCTGGCATTTAACACAGTGCCAGGCACATAAGAGATTATTAATAAATATTTACTGACTGATTAGATTCCTCCAACTCTTTTCTTTTGCCTCTCCAAAGAGAGGCAAAACATGTGAGTCATTTAGCCATAACATTTCTTTATCTCTTAGTTTCACTCAAAATGTAAAGATGGATATTAGTTATTTTCTAGATTTCTCATTTCTCATTATTATCATTGCTGTCTTCATCAGCATCACTTTTCCTGTCATTTCCTAACAGTGACAGAATATATCACATTCAGCTTTTGGTTTCAGAAAAAAAATGTGCCTCATATTCAGACTAATACAGTAGAATACCATGGATATGTTCCATTATCCTATTAGAATGTAAACTTCTTGAGGACAAGAACTGTTTTATTTCAGCCTTTATTTCTTAGCACTTATCATAGTGTCTTTCACATAGTAGTTACTTAAATGCAGTTGTAAAATTGTAACAACAACAACAAAAAAAGACACAAATGACTCCAGAAAATCCTGATTCTTGCCTCTGATAAAGGGAATGGATTTCTTTGAACAGAATAGCAGCCATAAAATCCAGGTGAGTTTGTATTCCATTAGCTCGGAAAAACTCTCTCTCTGCTTAGGAGCTAGACATTTCTTAAGGCATTGTCATTCTCTCCTAATTCTGAAGACAAAAGAAATCAATTATCCTAAACAAAACCAATGTTTCTCTCTTAAATGACTGTGAATATATGTGTGTATATCCACCTGTACATATATGCATATATGTTTGCATGTATGTATATGCATGTGATTGATTACCCAGGATACCCATCAGGTTTGGGTCTCTCCCTCTCCCCCTGTCTCTGTTTTTCTGTGTGTCTGTCTGTCTGTCTCACTCTTTCAATCTCCCCCCCTCTTTCTTTCTGTCCCCCACCCCTCTCTGTTAACACTATCTTGTCCAAGTCAAATAAACTTCTAGCTGACCCAAAATTAATTGCCTTGAGTACAAAAATTGCTGTTTGGAAAGGACTCAGAGAATCCACCAAACACATCAATTCCTCTCTTGCACTAACTAATGCAGACTTGGACTCTTTCTTTCCTCCTTCCCTTTTGATACCCCTTGACACAGTCTCCTGTGTCCAGAGCCTGACCAGGGGAGTTAGTTCCAACCCCAGCAGGAGCTAGAATGATCTTGTCTGTACCAGTGCAGCTCTAGATCCACAACCAGCAGCTTCCAGCCCTGGGGGTAGCTATAAAGCTCACAGGGTTACTCCATCCCTCCTCCTCCTCTGAACCTGTCTCTTCTAATTACTGGAAACTGACAGTGGGCTTCAGAATGTAATCATGGGAGATAAAATGTATTACACAGCAATTTCAGTTCATGGCCAGTAACCATGGCAACACAGGCAATAAAGCTTAAACTAAGGAATGGTTTCCAAGGGCAAGAGTTTTGTGTCTTGAAGCCAGATGTTTGCTGTTGCTTTTCTACAAACAAATATGCTTTTTGATTTTGAAGATGTTTAAATATCTATGTTATTTTTTGAAAAAAAATTATTATTCTTAACTTTTTTATTTTGAATTTCAAATTCTCTTCCTTCCACCTCTTCCCCACCCACTGAGAAAGCAAGCAATATGACAGTAATTATGCACATGAAATCATTGAAAACATTTTCATATTAACCATATTGTATGTGTACATGCACACACATAATCACACACACACACAAAGCAAGAAAACCAAAGTGAGGAAACCATACTTCAATTTATACTCAAAGTTTATTAGTTATTTGGAATTTTTTTTTGGATCATTGTATTGATCAGAGTAGTTAAGTCTTTTACAGTTGATTGTCACTCTAATATTACTGCAATTGTGTACAATGAACTACTGGTTCTGTTCCCTTCACTTTAATTTAATTCTATTCACATAGGCCTTCCCAGGTTTTCTCTGAAACCAATCCCCCCATCATTTCTTATAGCATAGTAGTGTTCCATTATAACCATATGCCATGACTTATTCAGCCATTCCCCATTCAAAGCATCCCGCTCCCAATTTCCAATTCTTTGCTGCCATGTGAATATATATTTTAAAGTTAGAGTGATTTGCTTATTTTTGGAAGTGAACATAATGCTTCCCCTAGCATCATCACACACCAGGCTGACTTTACATCTCTGACCATATTGTTTGTGAAATCTCTGATTTGAGGCCTGTGTTTCTTCCTCTGGACTTGTGATAATGAAATAACTCCCTGTACATATGACCAGATATGCATATTCCTGGGTGAACACTAGTATCTACCTTTTAAAAAAAAAGTCGGGGCGGCTAGATGGCGCAGTGGATAGAGCACCAGCCTTGAAGTCAGGAGGACCTGAGTTCAAATCTGGCCTCAGACACTTCCTAGCTGTGTGACCCTGGGCAAGTCACTTAACCCCAACTGCCTCAGAAAAAAAAAAAAAAAAAAGAAAAGAAAAAAAAAAAAAAAAGTCTATGAAATACATCCTCAAAAAGAAATGAAACTATTATGACATGAGAGACAGAGCCACTTAATGAACAGAGATCTGGTCTTGGAATCAGGTTCTTAGTAAAGGCAAATCTCCAACATATACTGGCTATGTGACCTTGAACATATCATTTAATCTTTCAGAGTCTCAGGTAACTCTAAGAATGTGAATTGTAGGATGACTATTAGTCTGCATGTTGAAGGGAGTTCCTCACCACTAATTTTCTATACCTTTGAAATCAAAGGTTTATACTATTTTTAAAAACATATACTGAAAAGAACACTAGATTTGAAATCAGTTGATTCATATTCAAATCCTTAATTTTCTACTCACTAACAGCCAGATGGTACAGTGGACAAAGGGATAAACTTGGAGTCCTGCTTTGGAAAGACACTGAACTGCTATCTCAATTTCCTCATCTTTAAAATGACAATAATAATTACATCTACTTCACATGGTAATTGTGAAGAATAGGAATTGATATAAGCAAAGCATAGCATTAAATAAATGCTAGTTGCCATTATTAATACAATGACTACTACAAATATGACTACTATGACCACAACTACTACTACCTTTTGGACCTTTGGCAAGTCACTTTCTGAGCTTCAGTAACTTTATCTATAAAATGATGTCGTCTGACTAGATGACCTTTAAAGTTTCAACTAGCTTTATATCTATGACATGATGGAATATCTTTCATTAATGCCAGTAAATGAGAAATCACAATGAGTTTCTTTCCCTTAAGACATTTGCACATGAATATTTTCTCCTTTGAATTCCAGTGGCTTTATTATGTCTTTATTATAAAGTATATACTTTCTAAAATGACACTAGAAGAAGAATAAACATGGGCAGAATATAGATGTATAACCTTGTGTAAACAGAATTCTGGTAAAGTAAAATTGTGATTGGAAGTATAAATTTAAATTTTGCAGATTTCCCATAGCAGATTTTTGTCAGTCCCTAGCCATTCAGAACATTCTTGACTATTGACAATAAAGATAATACATTATTGCACTCCAGCCTACCTATCTTTCACTGTTATTCCCTTTCATGGAATCCACATTTTAACCAAACTGAAATATTGACAAAGGTCCCTGATCTCATCTTACCATTTTTTGATGTTCTGCTTCTGCTCTCACTATGCTTGAAACAGACTTCCCTCTTCTCCAGTTCCATCTGAAGAAAACTTCTCCTTTAATAAAATCCATGAAGGGTTCATTTATCATTCTCTTTTCATACTTGATATTCTATGCAAAAGTGATCCTTTAATCTTTCTTGGAATCAAATTTGGATCTCACCAAGACACATATCATATTGCATTTTGTCTTACATTTTTTTTTATTTCCTTGATAGCCAATTGATGAATCAACACGCACTTGTACCGGCTTTTGAGAAAGCACAAACAAAAATGAAGCTATTTTATTACAATAGAGTATAAGCTGATTTAAGGCAGAAACTATCTTTTCTCACCTTTATGTGTCTTATGCCTGATGAAGTACCTAGAATATTTATTCAATGATTTATATTTAAATCTATAATTACTTAATATGATATAAATATAGATTTATTCAACAATAGCTGCCTTTTTCTAAATATTCTATCAGGGTTGTCCCATAGAATATTCACAACTGTATGTTGACCCAAAATTTCTATTCATGTATTATTGTGTTATGATTGTTCTGACCAAGGACATTGGGATAGAAGTCAGTAACATTCTGATCAGGACAACCCAGAGCAACCAGAAGCCCATGGCAATCTAATTGTAGATGTTTCAGATAATTCTAAAATACAAAATATGCACAACTTGGAAAGTCAGAGGAGTATGAAACCTGTTAGCACTCTGAGAAAATAAACAGATTGGGAGATGAAGTAGAATAGAGAGAAGTTAAGAACATGAGTACAAGAAATTGAAGTCAACTCTAAACAATTTGACCATACCACCCAAAGAGTGAGTGAAGAGGGTAGAGTCTGACTCTGGCATAAATTTGCAGTTCAGGAATTTTCTAAGGCTATAAATAAGATTAAAAAAAAATTGAGGAGAGAAAATTTAAAAATCATTTAAACCATTTGGAACTGGCTAAGAAATAGAGTAGTCAATCAGTGGGATAGATTAGGTTCACAGGACAAAATAGTCAATTACTATTTTACTTATTACTAATTAGGTTGTTAAATTATTAGATTACTAATCTAGTGTTTGACAAACCCAAAGACCCCAGCTTTTGGGATAATAACTCACTATCTGACAAAAACTGAGAAAACTGAAAACTAGTATGGCAGAAACTAGTCATTGACCCATACCTAACACCAATAAGGTTAAAATGGGTTCATAATTTAGATATAAAGAAGGATATAAACAAATTAGAATAACAAAGGATAGTTTACCTCTCAGATCTGTGGATAAGGAAGGAATTTGTGGCCAAAGAAGAAGTGGAGTTCATTACTGAATATAAAATAATTTTGATTATATTAAGTTAAAAAGTTTTTGTATAAACAAAACTAATACAGACAAGATTAGAAAGGAACCAATAAACTGCAAAAAATTCAAGGGTTTTGAGAAAGGCCTCATTTCTAAAACATATAGAGAATGATACAAATTTATAAGAATTCAAGCCATTCTCCAATTGATAAGTGGTCAAAGGATAAGAACAGACAATTTTCAGATGAAGAAAGTAAAACCATTTCTGGCCGTATGAAAAGGTTCTCTAAACACAATTGATCAGAGAAATGCAAATTAAGACAACTCTGAGGTACTACTACACACTTCTCAGATTGGTTAAAATGACAGGAAAAGCTAATGAACAATGTTGGAGAGGATTTGGGAAAACTGGGACACTAATACATTGTTGGTGGAATTGTGAACTGATCCAACCATTCTGGAGAGCAATATGGAGTTATGCCCAAAGGGCTCTCGAAATGTGTATACCCTTTGATCCAGCAGTGTTTCTACTGGGCTTATATCCCAAAGAGATCTTAAAGGAGGGAAAAGGATCCACAAGTGCAAAAATGTTTGCAGCAGCCCTTTTTGTAGTGGCAAGGAACTGGAAATTAAGTGGAAGCCCATCAGTTGGAGAATGGATGAATAAGTTATAGTATATGAATGTTATGGAATATTATTATTCTATAAAAAATGATCAGCAGGATGATTACAGAGAGGCCTGGAGAGACTTACATGAACTAATGCTAAATGAAATGAGCAGAACCAGGAGATTATGCACTTCAACAACAATACTAAATGAGGATCAATTCTAATGGACATGGCTCTTTTCAACAATGAGATGATTCAATCCAGTTCCAATGATCTTGTGACAAAGAGAGCCATCTGTACCCAGAGAAAGGACTGTGGGAACTGAGTCTGATCACAACATAGCATTTTTACTTTTTTCATTGTTGTTTGCTTGCATTTTATTTTCTTTTTCATTTTTTTCTTTTTTGATATGATTTTTCTTGTGCAACATGATAATTATATAAATATGTATGCATATATTAGATTTAACATATATTTTACTTTGTTTAACATATATTGGATTACTTGCCATCTAGGGGAGACAGTGAGGGAAGAGGTGGGGAAATTGGAACATAAAGTTTTGCAAAGGTCAATCTTGAAAATTATCCATGCATATGTTTTGAAAATAAAAAGCACTGAAGAAAAAAAAGGAAAAAATAAATATTTTGGTAAGCATTTTTTATGATTTTATGCTTCAAAAATTATTAGACTCCTTATGTTTGGGGGTTTTGATTTCTAAATAATCTTATTTTCTCTTTACCTTATGGATGAATTATCTTTATTTAAATTTATATAACTATGACTAAACAAAAAAATGGGTTCTATATTAAAAATATCGTAAGCAGTAGTATATAAAGTTGTTTGTCCTTCATTCTCAAAGAGGACCATGACATTAAGAAGATAATGCTATAACATGCAAGTGAATTGGATTTAAGTGAAGGAGGGCTGGACAATACCATTTGCCTCACATTCCCCTCCAGAGCCAAAAGGGTCCAGTGGCAAGATATAGATCAAGATCATTGGAAATGGCCCTAGATGAAATATATAAAAAGTATTCAAATTGAAGCTAGGAAGTCTTAAATTTAAATCCTGCCTCAGATACTTAACTAATTGTATGACCTGGGCCAAGTTGTTAAACATATCTGTAGTTCAGTTTCCTCATCTGTGAGATTAATAATATTATCTACCTCCTAAAATTGTTATGAAGATACAAAGGAGATGCTATTTATTTATTTATTTATTTATTTATTTTATTTTTATTTTTTGTATTCATTTTTCCAAATTACCCCCCTCCCTCCCCCCGATGACAGGCAATCCCATACATTTTACATGTGTTACAATATAGTCTAGGTACAATACATGTGTGTGAATACCATTTTCTTGTTGCACAATAAACATTAGAATCAGAAGGTACATGCAACCTGGGCAGACAGATATTAGTGCTAACAATTTACATTCACTTCCCAGTGTTTCTTCTCTGGGTGTAGCTACCTCTGTCCATCATTGATCAACTGGAAGTGAGTTGGATCTTCTTTATGTTGAAGATTTCCACTTCCATCAGAATACATCTTCATACAGTATTGTTGTTGAAGTGTACAGTGATCTTCTGGTTCTGCTCATTTCACTCAGCATCAGTTGATTTAAGTCTCTCCAGGCCTCTCTGTATTCCTCCTGCTGGTCATTTCTTACAGAGCAATAATATTCCATAACCTTCATATACCACAATTTACCCAACCATTCTCCAACTGATGGACATCCATTCATCTTCCAGTTTCTAGCCACAACAAAAAGAGCTGCCACAAACATTTTGGCACATATATGTCCAAAGGAGATGCTATTTGTAAAATGCTTTGCAAATCTAAAAGCTCTACATAAATGCTAGATATTATTATGACTCGATATTAAGAAATTATAAATGAAAACAATCTTGATCTATTAAACAAGAAGACAAAGTAAAAATAAAAAGAATCTACCAGGTACCTTTTGTCTGAAATACAAACAAATCAGAAGGAATATAAAAAATGAAATGTCAAGTTTTGAGGTCAAATAAAAAGTACTTCAAACATCCATAAAGAAGTTGTTCAATATCAAGGTAATTGGGATCACAGAAGACTTAACAGGAGCTACAATAAAGAAGAGAAAATACTGGAATATAAAATTTCTAAAGTCAAAGCATAAAACCATAAAACCAAAAATAACTTATTGCAAAACTAACTATAATACTATAGAATTGTAGTGAATCAACATTTTTAATGGAATAAAAGACTTATGATCATTCTGAATGCAAAGTTCAGAACTGAGTAGAAACTTTTAAATGAAAGCAGAGAAGTACAGAGAAACCTAAAAGAGTAAAAGTATTTGAGAAGAGGCTGAATAATAATGTAATGTTTAGATTCTGATGGAAGGAGAACACACAAGTATCCCTTTACAATCCTAAGGTTTTTAGAGGGAGTTAAATAAACATAGGACCTGGGTTAGAAAGCAGGAGGGGGTGAGGTTATTCTGTTCTGATATTCTTAAGAGTAGCAAGAAAAAAAGAAGGAAAAATTAAGGTTAAAAGTAGGTAAAAAATTAAGAAGTAAGTGAAACACTCTCATCAATGACATTGAAAAAAACAAATAAAGATGCAGAGGAAAGTTAGTGGAAAGGAAGAGAGAAAAACATAATAGAAAATAATGAAAAGAAATATGCAATGAATAATCATTACAATAAATGTAAATAAAAATAATTCATCCATAAATGTAAAAAGAAAGATTACTTAGAAAACAGAATCCAAAAACATGCTGCTTATAAGAAGTAGGCCTGTAATTATGAAGATTCATACCAGATTAAAATTAGACAGGTCATTCCTCAATTGATAAATGGTTAAGGAATGTGAAAAGACAATTTTTTTTAATTTAAATTTTTTTTTATTTTATTTTATAATTATAACATTTTTTGACAGTACATATGCATGGGTAATTTTTTACAACATTATCCCTTGCACTTACTTCTATTCAGATTTTTTCCCTTCCTCCCCCAACCCCCTCCCCCAGATGGCAAGCAGTCTTATATATGTTAAATATATTACAGTATAATTTAGATACAATATATGTGTGTAGAACCGAATTTTTTGTTGCACAGGAAGAATTGGATTCAGAAGGTAAAAATAACAGTTTACATTCATTTCCCAGTGTTCCTTTTCTGGATGTAGCTGGTTCTGTCCATCATTAATCAATTGGAATTGGATTAGTTCTTCTCTATGTTGAAGAAATCCACTTCCATCAGCATACATCCTCGTACAGTATCATTGTTGAAGTGTATAATGATCTTCTGGTTCTGCTCGTTTCACTCAGCATCAGTTGATGTAAGTCTCTCCAAGCCTCTCTGTATTTCTCCTGTTGGTCATTTCTTATAGAACAATAATATTCCATAACATTCATATACCATAGTTTACCCAACCATTCTCCAATTGATGGACATCCATTCATCTTCCAGCTTCTAGCCACTATGAAAAGGGCTGCCACAAACATTTTGGCACATACAGGACCCTTTCCCTTCTCTAGTAGTTCCTTGGGGTATAAGCCCAGTAGTAGTATGGCTGGGTCAAAGGGTATGCACATTTTGATAACTTTTTGGGCATAATTCCAGATTGCTCTCCAGAATGGTTGGATTCTTTCACAACTCCACCAACAATGCATCAGTGTCCCAGTTTTCCCACAGCCCCTCCAACATTCATCGTTATTTGTTCCTGTCATCTTAGCCAATCTGACAGGTGTGTAATGATACCTCAGAGTTGTCTTAATTTGCATTTCTCTGATCAATAGTGATTTGGAACACTCTTTCATATGAGTGGAAATAGTTTTAATTTCATCATCTGAAAATTGTCTGTTCATATCCTTTGACCATTTATCAATTGGAGAATGGCTTGATTTCATATAAATTAAAGTCAATTCTCTGTATATTTTGGAGATGAGGCCTTTATCAGAACCTTTAACTGTAAAAAATTTTTCCCAATTTGTTACTTCCCTTCTAATCTTGTTTGCATTAGTTTTGTTTGTGCAGAAACTTTTTAATTTAGTGTAATCAAAATGTTCTATTTTGTGATCAATAATGGTCTCTAGTTCTCCCTTGGACACAAACTCCTTCCTCCTCCACAAGTCTGAGAGGTAAACCATCCCATGTTCCTCCAATTTATTTATGATTTCGTTCTTTATGCCTAAATCTTGGACCCATTTTGATCTAATCTTAGTATGTGGTGTTAAATGTGGGTCCATGCCTAGTTTCTGCCATACTAATTTCCAGTTTTCCCAGCAGTTTTTGTCAAATAATGAATTCTTATCCCAAAATTTGGGATCTTTGGGTTTGTCAAAGATTAGATTGCTATTTTTATTCACTATCTTGTCCTGTGAACCTAACCTATGCCACTGATCAACTAGTCTATTTCTTAGCCAATACCAAATGGTTTTGGTGACTGTTGCTTTATAATATAGCTTTAAATCAGGTACACTTAGACCACCTTCCTCTGACTTTTTTTTCATTAGTTCCCTTGCAATTCTCGACCTTTTATTCTTCCATATGAATTTTGTTGTTATTTTTTCTAGGTCATTAAAATAGTTTCTTGGGAGTCTGATTGGTATAGCACTAAATAAATAGATTAATTTGGGGAGTATTGTCATCTTTATTATATTCGCTCGGCCTATCCAAGAACATTGAATGTCTTTCCAATTATTTAAGTCTGACTTTATTTTTGTGGCAAGTGTTTTGTAATTTTGCTCATATAATTCCTGACTCTCCTTTGGTAGATATATTCCCAAATATTTGATACTATCGACTGTTATTTTGAATGGAATTTCTCTTTGTATCTCTTGCTGTTGGATTGTGTTGGTAATGTATAAAAATCCTGAGGATTTATGTGGATTTATTTTGTATCCTGCGACTTTGCTAAAATTCTGAATGATTTCTAATAGCTTTTTAGCAGAGTCTTTAGGGTTCTCTAAGTATACCATCATGTCATCTGCGAAAAGTGACAATTTGATTTCTTCATTTCCTACTCTAATTCCTTGGATCTCTTTCTCGGCTCTTATTGCCAAGGCTAGAGTTTCTAGTACTATATTGAATAGTAATGGTGATAGTGGGCAACCTTGTTTCACTCCTGATCTTACAGGGAAAGGTTCTAGTTTATCACCATTACATATGATGTTTACTGAAGGTTTTAAATATATGCTCCTTATTATTTTAAGGAATAGTCCATTTATTCCTATACTCTCAAGCGTTTTTAGTAGGAATGGATGTTGGATTTTATCAAATGCCTTTTCTGCATCTATTGAGATGATCATATGTTTTTTATTAATTTGATTATTAATATGGTCAATTATACTAATAGTTTTCCTAATATTAAACCAGCCCTGCATTCCTGGTATAAATCCCACTTGGTCATAGTGTATTATCCTGGGGATGATTTTCTGAAGTCTATTTGCTAATATCTTATTTAAGATTTTAGCATCAATATTCATTAAGGAAATTGGTCTATAGTTTTCTTTCTCAGTTTTCGATCTACCTGGTTTAGGTATCAGTACCATGTCTGTGTCATAGAAGGAATTTGGTAGGACTCCTTCAATCCCTATTTTTTCAAATAGTTTACATAGCATTGGAGTTAGTTGTTCTTTAAATGTTTGGTAGAATTCACCTGTAAATCCATCTGGTCCTGGGGACTTTTTCTTAGGAAGTTGGTTAATAGCTTGGTCTATTTCTTTTTCTGAGATGGGACTATTTAGACTACTTACTTCTTCCTCTGTTAATCTGGGCAAGCTATATTTTTGAAGGTATTCTTCCATTTCATTTAAGTTATCGAATTTATCGGCATAAAGTTGAGCAAAGTAGCTCCTAACTATTGTTCTAATTTCCTCTTCATTAGTGGTGAGTTCACCCTTTTCATTTTCAAGACTATCAATTTGCTTTTTCTCTTTCCTTTTTTTAATCAGGTTTACTAAGGGTTTGTCTATTTTGTTGGTTTTTTCATAAAACCAACTCTTAGTTTTATTAATTAATTCAATAGTTTTTTTACTTTCAATTTTATTAATCTCACCTTTTATTTTTTGAATTTCAAGTTTTGTGTTTGTCTGGGGGGTTTTAATTTGTTCCTTTTCTAGCAATTTTAGTTGTAAACCCAATTCGTTGGCCCTCTCTTTCTCTATTTTATGCAGGTAGGCCTGTAGAGATATAAAACTTCCCCTAATTACTGCTTTGGCTGTATCCCACACATTTTGGTATGATGTCTCATTATTGTCATTTTCTTGGGTGAAGTTATTAATTATGTCTATGATTTGCTGTTTTACCCAATCATTCTTTAGTATAAGATTATTTAGTTTCCAATTATTTTTTGGTCTATTTTCCCCTGGCTTTTTATTAAATGTTATTTTGATTGCATTATGGTCTGAAAAGGATGCATTTACTATTTCTGCCTTACTGCATTTGATTTTGAGGTTTTTATGCCCTAGTATATGATCAATTTTTGTATAGGTTCCATGAACTGCTGAGAAGAAAGTATATTCCTTTCTGTCTCCATTTAGCTTTCGCCAAAGATCTATCATATCAAACTTTTCTAGTATTCTATTTACCTCTTTGACTTCTTTCTTATTTATTTTGTGGTTTGATTTATCTAATTCTGATAGTGCAAGGTTGAGATCTCCCGCTATTATAGTTTTGCTATCTATTTCCTCTTGCAGCTCTCTTAATTTCTCTTTTAAGAATTTAGATGCTGCACCACTTGGTGCATACATGTTTAATATTGATACGGCTTCACTACTGATGCTTCCCTTTAGCAGGATATAATGCCCTTCCTTATCTCTTTTAATTAGATCAATTTTTGTTTTTGCTTGATCTGAGATGAGGATGGCTACTCCTGCTTTTTTGGTTTTGCCTGAAGCATAATAGATTCTGCTCCACCCTTTTACTTTTAGTTTGAATGTCTCATCCTGTTTCAGGTGTGTTTCCTGTAAACAACATATAGTAGGATTCTGACTTTTAATCCAGTCTGCTAACTGCTTCCTCTTTATGAGGCAGTTTGCCCCATTCACATTTATGGTTAGAAGGACTAATTCTATATTGCTTGCCATCCTATTAACCCCTGCTTATGCTTTTCCCCTTTCCTTCCCTTTTACCCTCCTATCCAGTATTAAAATGGTAAACACCACTTGCTTTTCACAGCCCTCCCTTTTTAGGATCCCTCCCCCACCTTAAAGATCCTCCCCTTATTTTACCCCTTTTCCTCGAAATTACTGTATTCCCTTCCCCTTAGCTTACTCCTTCCCTTTCACTTTTCAATGAAGTGGAAGAAGTTTCACCATAAATCGAATATGTCTATTGATACACGCTATGTTCATCTCCCTCCTTTCTTTCTCTCAGATATAATAGGTTACCTTTGCCTCTTCATGAGATGTAGTACCACCACTTTATACTTTTTTATGATATAATCTCCTTTCCACCTCTAGTTTCTAAGACAAATTGTACATATGTTCTTTACATATTTTTTTGACAGAAGTATAGTTCTCAAGATTTCTTTTTACCTTTTTTAGAAGTCTCTTGAGTTCTGTATTTGAAGATCAAACCTCTTATGTAGGTCTGGTTTTTTCATCAAAAATAGATGGAATTCATTTATTTCGTTAAATGTCCATCTTCTTCCCTGGAAAACGATGCTCATTCTTGCTGGGTAAGTTATTCTTGGCTGCATATCAAGTTCCTTAGCCTTTCGGAATATCATGTTCCAGGCCCTGCGTTCTTTTAATGTGGACGCTGCTAGATCCTGTGTTATCCTTATTGTGGATCCTCCATATCTGAATTGTTTTTTTCTAGCAGCTTCCAATATCTTTTCCTTTGTCTGATGGTTCTTGAACTTGGCCACTATATTTCTTGGCGTTTTGATTTTAGGGTCCCTTTCAGTAGGTGATCGATGAATTTTCTCAATGTCTATTTTACCCTCTGTTTCCAAAACGTCTGGGCAGTTCTCTTTGATAATTTCCTCGAAAATGGTGTCCAAGCTCTTTTTTTCCTCCCATTTTTCAGGGAGTCCGATTATTCTCAAATTGTCTCTCCTGGATCTGTTTTCCAGGTCTGTTGTCTTTCTGGTAAGGTACTTGACAGTCTTTTCAATTGTTTCATTTCTCTGGTTTTGCTTGACTCCCTCTTGGTTTCTCCTTGAGTCATTCATTTCTACTTGTTCCAGTCTAATTTTCAATGATGTATTTTCTTCACTCACTTTTTTTATATCTCTTTGTAATTGTCCAATTGAGTTTTTATCTTCTATGGAATTTTTTTCCATTTTATCCATTTTATTTTTTAGAGAGCTGATTTCTTTTTCCAGCTCTCTAATCCTGTTTTCCTTGGAGTTGTTTACCTTTTCCAGCTCACTAATCCTGTTTTCCTTGAAGTTGTTTACCTTTTCCAGCTCACTAATCTTGTTTCTCAATGATTTGATTTCTTTATCCATTCTGTCTTTGAATGCATGGGATGACTTCTCCAGGCTCTCTTGCCAAGCTTCCCTTTCCTTTTCCCATTTCTCTTCCAGCTCTCTTGTGAGAGCCTTTTTGATTTCCTCTATGAGGTTCTTTTGTATTGAGGAGCAGCTTATATCCCTCCCAGGGGATACATCTGGGGACATTCTGTTCCTAGTCTCCTCAGCATTTGAAGTCTGCTCCCTCTCCACACAGAAGCTGTCAATGGTTAGAGCCCTTTTGAATTTTTTGTTCATTTTGTCAGAGTAGGAATCAAAGAAAACAAACTGACAAGAGAAACAATTGGTCTGTTTTGCGGGGGATAGGGCTGGATGTTATTAATGGGCTTCCTCTACAGACTGGGGGTAGGGCAGCAGAGAGCCACTAACAGAACAGCAATGACTGTACTGAGTCTGCGCTCTGAGGCTCCGAGAACCCACCGAGTCAGTCCAGGTGGGGGTTGGGGGTGGCCGGGGTCTGAGAGACACTGGCTTTCTGGGGTTTTAATCTTCACCTCCGGTCTTTACACCCTCTCTGCTGCTCCTGGCTTGCTGCCAAGACGGAGCATCCACACTGGGGCAAAAGCCCTTTCACATAAACGGCAGAGATCACACCCCTCCCCCTCCGGTCTGAGCTGTGTGAGCTGCCTGTCTTGCTCTGGCTGCCTGCCCTCAGTCTGCGCCCAGTCTGATTGACCCTCCCCCGAACAAACACAGACCTTTTCTGGCGACTTTCAAGGATGTCTTCTCTTGGTGATAATTTGTGAATTTCTTTCTGGGTCAAGCATTAAGTCAGAGGCTTGTCATGAAGTAAGTTCTGAGAGAAAACGAGGAGCTCAAGCAGCTGTCTGCCTCCACGCCGCCATCTTGGCCAGAAGTCGTGAAAAGACAATTTTAAGGAGAAGAAATCAAAGCACTCTCTCTCTCTCTCTCTCTCTCTCTCTCTCTCTCTCTCTCTCTCTCTCTCTCTCTCTCTCTCTTGATACACACAAGTAAAAGCTTAAATCACTGATAATTACAGAAATGCAAATCAAAACAACTCTGAAGTACCAATTCACACCCAGCAGATTGGCAATTATGACAGGAGAAAAAAACAATAAATGCTGGAGGGGATGCAGAAAAACAGATTCAGTCTTGGTGTTAATGCAAATTTATCCAATCATTCTGGAGAATAATTAGAACCCCTCGAAACAGTTATAAAGCTCTGCATTCCTTTTGACCCAGAAATACCACTAGTAAACTGTATCAAAGATATTAGAGGAAAAGGAAAAGGTCCCATATGTTAAATATGTGTGTGCATATATGTACACATTGATTTATAATTGGAAATTTAGAAGATGCCCCAAAGGGGATAGTTTAAAAAAAAAAAACTGAGAAGACTTATGCAAGCTGATGCAAAGTGAATTAAGCAGAACCAGAAGAACATTGTAAACAGTAAAAGACTTAGTTTCTTAGTGAAAGACATATCAATGCACTAATTTATAACATTTTCCAAAGACATGAAAAATGCTATCCATTTCCAGGGGGGAACTCGAAGTGCAGATAAAACAAAATTTGTTTGACACTATTTTTCTTGCTTCCCCCAACAACATGCCTAATATGGAACTGTTTTGCATGACTTCATATACATAATGGATATTTCTTACCTTCTTAATGGATAGGGGTGGGAATTGAAGGAGTAAAAAATTTGGAACTTAAAAATAAAAAATAACCAGATGCAGGTACAGAATTTATTATGCTTCAAAATATTTTTAAATAGAGAATTAGAAATCATAACTTCAGACAAGGCAAGAATAAACATGAATGTGTTTTTTTAAAAATTGGAAATTTATTTTGCAAAGCACCATAGACAATGAAATACTATCAATTCTTATATTCACATAATGAATGACATAGTATCTAAGTACTATAAAAATTTAATGAAATTACCATGAGAAATAGATAGCAAAACTGTAACTAACAGCTAGAGATTTTATCTACCCTTTTCAATCCTAGATAAACCTAACAAAAAAAAAGATATAAATTAAAGAACTTAACATAATTTTGAAAAAAAATATAGAATTCAAAAAGATATAGATTCTAAAATACATATTTCATCATAGTACAATACAAAAAAATCTAGCCATTAGATCAGGCATAAACCCCTCAAAAATAAATTTAGAAAATCAGAACTATTAAATAAATTCTTACTGGTTCCAAAGCAATAATATTTATAATCAGTAAGTGATCTTTGAAGATTGCATTCAATGTTAAGTAGAGACAAAATCACCTAATCCTATAGAATTAGTGGTATAAAAAAGCAAGTCCTAAAAACAATATATAATTTTATCAAAAGATGACAATGACATTACATTCTAAAATTTTGGGGATTGAATCAAAATAGTCCTTAGAGCAAATATACATAATTCAATATTTTCAGAGAGAAAGAAGAGAATAAGAACAGATTAATGAATTGAACATGTAACTAAAAAACTATAAAATGCAAATTTTAAAAGTCTAACTTAAAACAAAAAATAAAAAGCTTAGGGAAAAAACGAACAAATTAAAAGTAAAAAAAATTTACCAAACTGATAAAGGTAGAAAATTTTTACAATAAAAATTAAATGGATGAATCATTAACTAATCTGTTTTTTAAAAGACAAAAAACAAATTTCCATTGTCAAAACAGAAAAACAGCTTTTGTGAAAATAGCTGAAGTAGAAATTTTAAAATCATTAAAAATTGTTTAGTCCAATTATGTATTTAAAAAACTGATAACAAATGAAATAAAATAATTTTTTAGAAAAAAAATAAAATTTCTCAATTAACAGTATGAGAAATATATCATTAAAATTACCACTCTGATAAAATTGAGCAAACCACAAACTAACTCCCAAAAGAGGGAGAAACAGGACCAGATGGTTTTACAAATGAATTCTATCAAAACATTCATAGAACAATTAATTCCAATCTTACATAAACTATTTGCAAAAATAAGTAAAGGATCATACCAAATTCCTCTTGTGAAATAATTATGGACTTGATACCTAAACCAGGGATAAAAAAGAAAGCAATACTTCAATCAATATTCTTTAATGAATATCTGTGCCAACATATTGGATAAAATATTAGCCAATAAGGTTAAAACAATATAATAAAAATATTAGACATTATGACCAGTTTTGATTTGTCAGTTTTATAGATAAAAAGTATCTATGCTTTTTAGAAAAAGTATAAATATAAAAGACCATATTAATAATAATAAAAGTTAATAACAATAGAAATAATTAGAAAGCTTTTGATTAAAGACAGCATCTATTTCTATTTAAAGAAAAGCAGAGGAATAAATAGACCTTTTCTTAATATAATAGTGTACCCTTCTATCTAAAACCAACGATCAATGTTATGAATAAAAGAATAAGCAAATATATGAATGAAATCAGAGGCATGGCAAAGATGTCTTTTATCACTACTTTTACTTGCTATAATTCTAAAAATGTTAGCTATTACAATAAAATAAGAAAAAATTGAGGTAACAAGCATAGGAAAAAAAGAAACAAAATTATTATTTTGCTACATTACTTTAGACTACTTAGAGACTCTTAAAGATTCAACTAAAAATTAGCTAAAATATAATTTAGCAAGGTTTCAGGATATAAACCAACACATCATCAATTTTTTTTAATTTTAACAGCAAAACCTGCGTGAAAAGATAGGAAGAGAAATTTCATTCAAAATTACTACAGAACATATAGAAAATATTTGGTATTTCACTTATTAAGGTACACATAGAGGAATTAAATAAAACAATCTTCAGAAATAAAGGCAGACCTAAAAATTAGAGAGATATTTATTGCTTATGGTTGCATAATATTCAATGTAAGAAAATGAAAATATGATCTTAACTTATTTATTCAGTGCTATTGCAATTAAACTACCAAAGAATTTCCAAGGGGGAAAAACTCAAATTTCTTTTATGTTTTTTTTTTTTTCCTTGAGTCAATTGGGGTTAAGTGACCTTCCCAGAGTCACACAGCTAGGAAGTGTTAAGTGTGTGAGATCACATTTGAACTCGGGTCCCCCTGACATAAGGGTTCATGTTCTATCCACTGCACCACCTAGCTGCCCCATCAAATTTCTTTTATAGGAAAACTTTATGATAGGTGATAAATTAGACATATGGAATTAGACATGATCATTGAGTTTAATGCATTTTGTTTCACTATTATTATTTATTTAGGGTAAAGGTTAAAAAATTATAAGGAGAATGGGAAGTTGAGAGTAATAATAATGTTAGTAATAGCTCCTAAAGAAAAAGAATTGAGAGAAATGATTATTTATTTTTTATATTAATAAGCAATTATTAATTGAGATTAAAGTTTTATCTTTCTAATTCCTCATACAGAAATAAACCCCTTAAAGTTATTTCATATACAATCCTTTTGTTATTGTTATTCTTTTTTATATAATTTATATATAATTTACTTTGCTAAGTATTTCTCAATTATATTTTAATCTGGTTCAGGCCTCAGATGCAGGCCTATTTGAAAGCTTTGAAGTATGAAATAACAATTTTTAAAAATCAACAGTAAATTGATGTGGCTGAAATTAATCCAGATGGTTTGATGTTTTAGGCCATTTTTCATTCATGTTTATATGTTGCTATAATTTGTGACTAAATAGCACAAAATCTCCTTACCTCTAAGCCACTAAGGGCACTATGCATTATGGTTAGTGTTTAATTCACCTCCCATTTGTGTTATTAAATGTCACTCTGATTCCATCAGACCCTCTGCAGATTGTATAGCTTTTCTTGAACTTCTGAAATGACAGCTATAAAAAATGATACAAATAACCTGTGAAAAGCAAAACTGTGAAATGCTCCCCATCAGGCATAATTTCATACTTCCAGTCTGAGGACCAGAACAATGCCTCCGCCATGAATAGTTTTGTCAGATTCTTTTGTGGATGTTGATTTGGCTCAGTTCTTCAAACAAGTGGATTTCCATTTTGAGTCCAAGCTTTATCTTACTGATGATATCAACATAGATTATCTTGTAATGTGTTCAATACCTTCTTAGTTTCCACTGAGTTCAATCCTTTTTGTTGGCTTCAAATTGCACATGTGAGAACTTAGGATTTTTTCCATTTTCTTCCCTAGAATATGCTAAATTTGTGTGTGTGTGTGTGTGTGTGTGTGTGTGTGTGTGTGTGTGTCCCCAATCTACCTCTTCATGGAAGTATGTGATCCACAGGAATTAAACAATGGACATTAATTTTTTTTTAATTTTTCAATGTTACTAATAAGTTGAGCTGACTTTTTTCTTCTTTAAAAACATACTATTTGTCATATGGGATGGTTCTCTGAGAGGAGCAGGGAAATAAATATTTGAAATAATTATGGTGATGTTAGAAAGAGCCAATATCAATAAAGTCTTTTAAAAAAGAAAGTGTCCTGGTTTAAAGGTCAACAAAGAGCATTTGAAAAGCTATTATTAAACAGTAAAAACAAGCACAAGATCTGAACTGTCAAACTTGAAATAGGAAAAAAAAAGCAAGTTATCTACTTAGCTGCTTTTGTCTTCAGGTTTTTTTCATTTACTCTTTATCAACTATGCATATTTCTAGAATAGAAAGAAACACCTATATGTGGGAAAAGTGCCAATGGAAAAACACTCAAATTTATTTTGTCCTGAGAAATATTGTTGTTAGTTCTTCATTTTCAAAGAGGACCAACAGCATCACTGGGTAATGTCTTGACTCCCACGTGAATTGGGTTTAAATAAGGCAGAGATGTGCTTAGTCATCAATCTCATTCTCTCTTCCAGAGTCATTGAAATCCAGTAACAAGACTAAAGTTAAGACTACTGAAATGACCCAGGATGTAATGGATGACCTTAGTGTCTTCAATGTCTGACCAAACTTTAAATGTTCCACAGCACCTACTCAGTCTTCATCTACCCATTCTGCCAGGGGAAAACTTACATGTCTGGGGTAGACATCTCTCTAACTCACTGATGGATTTCAGGCCATTCTGATACCCTCAGTTTGATTTATTCTTTCTGCTAAAATTGCCTGTGTGTGTGATGCATGGGGTGTTCATGGAGGACTGACACCTCTGGTGTGAAGGGCTTGCTAAGGCCTTTTTAGGGCTGTTCACCCACCTTTAGTGTCCATATGGCACTAGACTCTAACCTGTGATTCCAAGAAGCTGTAGTCCTAAAAAATACAAAATATTTCTCAGATATTTCTAGCATTACAGGATATGAACCCAGGCATTCTGCCTCCAGATTCAGCACATTTTGCATAGTATTATACTGCTCTTAGAAGTTACCAAAGATGAATATTTTTCATATAATAGTTTTTCTCAGTGTTAGTTATAGCCAGTTACTTTATTCATCAAGTAAAGACATTCTTTTCTCTTTTTCTTACCAAATTGTTAAATTTGCCTTTCAGAAAGCATTTAGAATTTGGATCAGTATGAACATTGCCATTTTTCTTCTTTCACTACTAACTTATGTTATATACTACTAGAAAAAAAGATCTTGTTTCCCCTAAAACATAACCTTCCTCTCAAAACACTATTCCTTGAAAAATTTTAAATGTAGGATAATAGTCTTAATCCTGATTCACAAAGTGCTAACCTTTAAAAGTACATTTCACAAAATGCTAATGTCTTTCTGCCTGACCTTTTGTGCTTGAACTTCTTGATCACATGTAGAACCTCATCATTAAATCTGTTAATGTTAAAAATTTCTTTGCTATTCCAAAGGAACATACTAACATCAATAGAATTCAGGAAAGAAGGCCTTCAATGTAATTCTTACAGGCAAAGGTCTGTTGTCTCAGTGGTTTGAGCAAATCACTTCTAATCCGTAAATGATAGAAAACTGCAGACAAAAGAGGACAAAACTGAGATTCAGAAAGACCGTGATAATCTAGAACGTTAGTGAAAATATGAGGTGAAATTTACTAGAGATAAATGTAAAATCTTAGGCTTGAGTTCAACAATCTACTTTGCAAGCACAAAGATGGAGGAGGCACCAATAGACAAAAAAAAAAAAAAAATTAGAAGTTTTAGTGAATATCAGTTAACAGGGTAAAATGTCAATCATCAATGCTAAATCAGCCCTAGAAAAAGTCATATTGTTCAGGAATAAGATTATATTTCTACTATATTCTACTTTGGTAAGACCATGTCTGGAGCATTATGTTCAATGAATTGATAAGGTTAAAAAAAAAAAAAAGCATCACCATGTGGCTAAATCAACTTTGTCATGGTTGAACCTTGAAAAACAGACTAAGTGTAGCTTCAGATAATACCTGAAACCTTTATAGCATGATAGAAACCATTAAGAATCCAGAATCACTTTCAAAGCACCCACCACAATGAGATATTGGAATGGCCCCTATAGATGGTTGCAATTTACATCACTGGAGAGAATTTCAGAATCAATGAGATCACAGCTCACTTTGAGCATAAATAAAATAGAATATGTCCAGATCTCCATGGAGAAGGGGCTCAAGCTTATGTCATAGGAGAACTGGTTAAAAACCTCTAACATTAAGCTTGGAGAAAGAGAAGCAGAGGAGAAAAGGTAGTAGAAAATTATAGCTATCCACAAGGATCTGGAGGGCTGCACTTTGGGAAAAGCATTACATTTGTTCAACATGACTCCATAGAGCAAAACTTGGAACAACAGATGAATCTATCAACAAGACAAATATAGGTGTGAGATAAGAAAAACTTCATAATTATTATGATTACTCAAAAGTAGAAGTGGAATGAACTGCCCTAGTAGACAGCAGGTTACCCTCTCAGTTAATGTCTTACTGGTTAGAGAACACATAGATTGGACTATCTGCCCTTTGAGGTCCTTTTTAACTTTGAAATCTCATGATCCTATGAAATAAAGCTGAAGTAATGGTGGAGTTTAGTCTCTTGTCATTTTGGAATGGTTCATATTTATACCTTTCTTCATTCTTTATGACATGAAGCACTTTTAAAAGATAATATTCCATAATCAAGGCAAGTAGGACATTCAATAAAAAGGACAAATAATAGTTCTATAACATTGCCATTTGAAGGGAGTATGGAGAGGAAGAATAAGGTAGTACTGGAAAGAAGAAAAGCAAATAAGACAGTGAGAAAGAGGAGAATAAAGAAGGCAGGAAAATAAAAAATAAAGAGTAGAGAAAGAAATAGACTTTGATTAGGGAGGCTCTGAAGGGGTATACAATAATCAGGTTTCCTTGTTTAGACATTTCAGCTATGTCTGATTCTTTGTGACTTAATTAAGGGTTTTCTTGCTAAAGATACTGCAGTGGTTTGCCATTTTCCCCCTTCCAGCTCATTTTTCAGTTGAAGAAATGGAGGTAAACAGGCCTAAGTGACTTATCCAGAATCCCACAGCTAGGAAGTGTCAGAGGACAAATTTGAACTTGGGAAGATGAATCTTCCTGACTCCAGGCCTAGTACTTACGCACTGAGCCACCTAGCCTTCCTTAACCTAGTTTAAGCAATTTTTTTTTTCCGAGTAAATGATCAATTTTCATCACTGCCCTTTGAAATTCTAATGAGCTAACTAGCATTTTAGAATAATCCTTTGTGCTGGGATATAGATCTTAATTTTCCCAAAGTTTGTTTTTGAGAAAAGTGTTATTTTTTTCCTCATTGAGGAAGAAAATATTTTGAAACCCTTTTTTGTACCCTTTGTAAAATGAAATGTATTTATTTATAATTGTTAGGATCACAAATAAAAACAAATAATATAAAAAGAAAAAAGACTGGAGTCTTAGTGGAGTCTATCTATTTATTAACCAAGGCCTGAAAGTTCCTTTGATATTCAAAAACAGTTTGTCTTAATTTGATTGTTCTTTGAGAGATTAGTGTTATCCTATAATATTAGGAGGTTATATTTCAAACTAACATTTATAAACCTGAATCTTTATTTCCTAAATAAGATTTCCTAAATAGCTGGCATTTACATAGTACTTCAAGATTTGCAAAATGTTTTATGTACATTCTGTCATACTATATTACCATAACCTTGTCAGGTCCTATTATCCTGTCCATTTCACAGAAGTTATATAATTTGCCCAAGATCATCCATTTGGTAAATAGACACCAATAGAGGGGTGATTTAAACTAGAGTCTTCATAACTCCTAGTCCAGTTCTAACTACCATATCATTTCTTAAAAACAACTCAGCTTTCTCTAGTACTTTCCCCATAATGAGTATTATGTTTATTTTACCAATGAAGAAACAGATCAAAGGCTAAGTGAGTTATGTATGATCAAATTTATGTCATATAGTTCTCCAGACTGCAATCTGTTCTCCTGACTCCACTTTCCACTAAACCCCATTGCCACCCTCTGTCTTACTTTAAATTATATATAACGGGAACAAAAAAAGACAGTCCTTCAGGAATAAGCTATTAAAGATTCTTCATAACTTTCCAACAGTTCTATCACAAGAATCCCTGAATCAGAGAATCCCATAACTGGAAGGAATAGCAATCTTATCTAAACCATAATTGAAGAAAGTAATCTCTCTACAGAATCCTCCAAAAGTAGGGATCTAGCCTTTAGTAGGATACCTCTAGGGAAGAAAAACTAGTGAAGGTATTCAGTAGCTAGAGCATTAGATCTAGACTCAGAAATCCCTGAGTTCAAATCCTACTTCAGATATTTACTAAGTGTGTAACCCTGACCAAATTATATTGCCTCACTTCCCTTATCTATAAAATATGCACGGTAGCAGCAGCACCTCACAGGGTTATTGTGAAGAAATATAAATGTTATATATGAGCATAATATATGAACATAATGTATATGATTATATGCATAAATATATAATATGTGATTACATATAAATATATAATCAAATGAGATTATATTTGTAAAGTATGTGGCATATTGTAGGCACTACATAAATGCCTCTTCACTCCTTTTTCCAACCAACCCATTCCACTTTGAAACAGTTCTAATTGTTAAAAAGCTGTTCCTTTCCTAAAGCCTAAATTTGCCTTCTCAAAATTTCTACCCATTTTTTCTAGTTCTGTCTTTTAGGACTAATAAAAATGATTTTATCCTTCTTCCATGTGATAGTCCAGTATATTTGTGATGATAACTTTCATGCCTTCTTCTCCCGTTCCCATCCCTAAGTCTAAGGATAAGAATAAGCCCAAGTTTAGGATAAACACTCTAAATTCCAACCAATTGAATATTTTTTTCCCACCCTGATAGCTCTTTAGCTTATTTATTTCAACAAAAATTTACTGTGCACCTTCTACATGCTAAGCATACTACTACATGCTAGAGATTCAAAGACATAAGTAAAACAATACTGCTTTCTGAGAGCTTACAATGATGTCCTTCCTAAAATGTAATAGCCAATCCCCAAAATAATATTCCATCTCTTTCTTTTTTTTTTTCAATCAAGGTAAAATACTACTATTACTACTGCTGCTGCTTTTGCTACTACTATCACTGCTACTAATAGACAAATTTATATAATACTTCATATAAAACTGTGCTCTTGACTCTCTGAACTTCACCAACATTACTCAGCTATCTTCTCACCCAGGAATTACCTTCATTACCAAATGAAGTTTTATGTGGTAGTTTGAAGGAATATTTGATGGAAACCACTGATTCCAAAACAAATTCTAATCAATTCTAATCTCATATTACCATTACAGCTTTAATCCTTTGTATTTTAAAATTTTCATCTATGAGTCTTTAACAGATAACTTTTTTGGTTTCATCTTTAAAATATTTGCAACTCTTGGTCCGGGTCTCAATAAATATTTGTTAATTCAGTTCAGTTTAACAAATATTCATTAAATTCCAACTATTTTTCAGTCATTATAATTGTCATAGTATTAAAAACAAACAAACAAACAAACAAATAAACAAACAAACAAAAACAATAAGGAAACATTCCCTGTCCTTGAGAAGCTTACAATCTAACAGGATTATATTGAATTGAATTTCCAGTGCAATTCTAGAGCAACAAAACAGCTTTGAGAGCCATATAATACTTGAGAGATTACCTAACCCAGGCCCTTCAATTATGCATAGGAAAATATTCAGAAGCCCAGAGTGGTCAAGTGATTTGTCTGATTAATTAGAGGCAAAATCAAGACTAGAATTTCATTTCTTGACTCCCAATCCAGTCCTTTAATTTTTTTTCTGACTAGATCCCAGTGTGTCACATAGCTTTCATTGTTCTAACGCTATAGCTTAACAGGAATTTTCAATAATATTTCCTTTGTAAAATGATAAAAGGCTATCATTAGCTTCTAACATGCAGAGAGAAAAGTCTGATGGTAGAAACCTTTTGTTTGTAATAGCTTATTTGTTTGTAATGGCTTGTTCTCAGTCTTCTCCCATGCTGCATGGGAGTAGAATAAAGATAAATTCATATTAGTCACTGTTTGGAGCTTTGGTAAGAGTCAGAAGTAGGTCTGTTCCCTGGGCTGTCAAAACATCAATCTGATGAAGGAGGCAACATTTCCTTCTTTAATTGTGCTAAACAGATTTTAATAAGAAAATATGGATCCTTATCTTGATTCTGATAAGCTATGAAATCAGATTTTAATCCCCTGCAATGGTTCCATCTGCTGAGTCACTTCAGAGTTGTAGTTCATTTGCTTTAAAGGATTAGTAAAGTCCTGTTCTTAATTAGATCATCAAGCTTATTAATAGTTATTTAGTTCCTTCAGCATGAATAGGGGAAAAGTGTATATTTTTCTCAATTATGAGAATCAAATTCTAAACAAGAATGAAATTGTAAATGAACTTTAATAGTCACCCCTACCCTCAAACCCCTCACATCTCCCCTTTGAGGACAAAGCATTCTGCAGTTTGCTACAAGGAGTTATCTTAGTGTCAAGAGGGCTCAGTGGGGATTAAGACATGATGAAGGAGAGTAAGAAAATATTGGAAGAGGGAGATTCAGGGATATGGAGGATCAAAGATAGGATTCTAGACCTCAATCTATTTCAATCCATTGTTTCTTTTCAAAGACAGATTGTCCCAAAGTTTTAATGTAGTTTTAAAATATTAAAGTTTAAAACTGAACTAAGACTTTTGAGACTCACTGTACATTCACAACATTTATTTACTAAAGCTTTTGTGCCAATAATAATTTTGCTTTATTGCTATGGGGGGAAAGTCCCAAACAAGTCTGAGTAGATGCTAGAATATTTAGATCAAACTTCCATGCACAATGCTACTTTTTCCTGATTCCAAACAGAAATAATCTCTCTTCCCCAATCACAGCACCATTGTGTTTCTCTCCTTTTTATGATTTGTGCTCCATTTTGCAATGTGATAACTTATTATTCAACTAGTATTAATGGCTTACTGTGTCAGGCATTGTGTGAAATGTTAGTATCCTGCCCTCTATGAATGAATTGTAGGCTTAGTGAACAGAGATTCTATAATTCAGTTTCACATGCATCTCAGAATCCAGGACAGGGCTTTTCATTTGGTAGATATTTAATAAGAATCTAAATATTCAAGCAATTCATCCAATTTCACATGGCAAACTCCAAGAAATAGAACTAAAGTCTTTTGATGCTCAGTCAGATGATCACCTGATTATGAGTCAAGAACCTGAAAAGAACTTAAAAGCCTTCTATTATAACCAAATGGTAGAGTGGAAAGAGTATTTGGGGTAGGGATCCAAATCCCATCTCTGTCATGTACTATCTCTATGATTCTTTTACCAATAACTTTACTTTATTCAATTTTCTCATGTAGAAAATAAAAGACTGGACAAGATGATCTCCAAATTCCCTTCTAGAGTGCATTATGTCTTAGTTACATTTGTGAAGGTAGAAAATCTAGGTGAAAAGAGATGTGTTCTACAACTTGGAAACAATGATTAAGCTGTAGGGCTAAACTAAAAAGACCTAAAAAAATATGGATTATAGGTATAGATAAATACAGAGATGTTTATTTATATATTCTCTTTTCATTGTCTATTTATTGACATAATTCATTTTAATTGTATATTTGTGGATAATAAAAATGTGATTAATATCAAAAATAGCAATTTTATCCAGGAGCTTTACCAATGTAAGTTAATTGTCACAGCAAAGATACCAAAAGAGCCCCAAAAGTACCATAATCAGTAAACATCTGACTTACTTGTAACATGAAGGGAAACAACTGCTTGACATAATACTGGATTAGAATTTAGAAAAATAAATCTTATGAAAAAAGTTGAGGACAATTATAAGCAGAACTGCATAATAAAGAAAAGAGTAGCACCAGTTTCGAAGGTAGAACCACTTTCTAGAAGTCATGGGGAGAGAGCCATCTAATCAAAGTCATAACAAGGGCATTTAAGAATGAAAATTTGTTAAAGAGAGAGAATGGAAAAAATTAAGAAAAAATATTATAATAAAGTATTTTCTCCATAAAAGTCAATGGAACTATCCCACTTAGACACTAATATCACAGTCCTGAATATGCTTACAGGAGTGACCAAAATGGCACTAAATAAAATTAAGATGGGTAATGAATCCTGTTTGGACCAAATATATACAGAAATAATAAATGCCTGAGGAAACAGTTGTGAGAGTACTAAGATACTGATACCAAAAACAAAATTGAAATGGCATTAATAATTACTATGTATCTTCCCACATATATAAAATCTTTTTGAAACTCATCTGTACATGAATCAAGGGTATCCTGAAAAGGAACATTAGGAGGAAACAAGCAGACTTTTTAAATGTACTACATAATAAATTTACTTCATCTTCAACATTTCACAACTAAAAGAAGCAGAAAATATAAAATCTACTGTGCATATTGTCAATGACAAAAAAATACTTGATCTGATTTTTCAAAAATACTTTACCAAGATCCTTTTCAATAAGGTTCTACCTATCTATTCACCATCATTCAGTATTCCTTGAAAAATGAAACGCTGTAAATGACACTGTGCAATGGTCCTCTGATCTTAAATAATACATGGAGCATAAAAAAGTATATGTTTGACAATAATTTGTGCTATAGTGGTAAAGGAAAATCAGTAGAGAGTCCAGGTTAAGAGTCCAGGATTCCCTGGGAATGAACATCCTCCAGATGTTCCTGTTCAGAAATTACATTGTTCTTATTATGTCAAGATCTGGAACATTGCAGAAATTTGACCATTCATTGAAGAAAAACCAAATGAATGAAGAATGTTTGGTGCCCAGATTACAATATGCATTTGGATGGATAAACTAAAGGGGTTGTCCATCAGTATGTATAGACAGAACATCTAGATCACCATGATCTCATATGGATCATATAATTGAATGTGGTAGTTGCAAAAAATTTCACAACAGTGAAAGGTATCATATTTTGCCAACATTTAATTCTTTATGTAAAAATAAACAAGTATATCCATCTCATTAGTATGCAAATTTACTTTCATCTTTCATAAAGGGTAAAATTATATAGGTAAAATTATATGCATACCAGTGAATTATTTTAAAATAAATTTATTTATGGTTTGTTACCAGTAAATGTTTGATTTGTATACCTATTTCATATGCCTATATATCTGGGTCACATAAAAATTTCTTGGGTGAAAAATAGTAATGAATGGAAATGCCTAAGAAAACCTGATCTAAATAATTATCTAGACTTCAATTTGAACAGGAAGAGAGGATTAGATTGTTTTGGAAAATTGCTTCTTGTGGAAGCAAAATCTCATCTTTTTATTATCACTAACTTCTCAGTCTTTCTGTATGGCAACAAGACAGGGAACAGAGAATTCTGAAGAATTGAAAATTAATATCACACAGAGAGCAATGAAAATGTGTCTGGTTTTGTGAACAGGTTACTATTTATTACCAACAGGAAATTCCAAAGGAGAACAAAAGATCATCAACAAATAGTATGATAGGAAGAAAAGATGAACTGATCAAGTAATGAGAGTTAAGAATGACAGAGAGACAGCAAAAGCATTCCACTGGTACTCTCATGGTTTCCGAAGAAAATAAAGAAGTTAAATGCCCTGTGCAAACATGGGATATTCACAGGATGGACAGCATGGATGCTTTAGGTTGACAACTATATCATAAGAAGGAACTTTTTAGTCAATGAAATCATAAGTCTATTTCAGTTTTGAGGCTATCTTTCATTTTTATATCACCTTTTGATTTCCAAATGTATTCTTTCCCACTGAGAACTAGCCCTTGTAATAAAGAATAAAATAGAAAATGCAGAACAAAACAAATAATAATCAGACCTGAAAAATACTTGGAATATCCACACTGATTATCCCCCATCTCTGCAAAGAAAGGAAGCATATTTCTCTCTTCCTTGGAGTCAAACTAACCATTGTAATTATAAAGCATTCAATTTTCTTTCGGATTGTTGTTCTAAGAAGTATATTTGTACTCCCTCCATATTCAGACATCTCCAAGGTAATCAGCTATATCTCCAAACCACATTGAAAACTAAGCCCTTCCTGCAGGTCTCGATTACTAGAAAATCCAGAGCTCTATGACCTAATCTCATTTTAATGAGGAAACTGAACAGTGATCAAACTGTCCAGGGAAGATATGATTTCCTGTGGCCTTGGAAACTCTCTCTCCATCTGACCATACTTGTATTTCAATGAAATGAAGTAGAAATTAATCTAAAAACATAAATGCAACTACCAAATATAATTTCTCTAGAAGGAGATATTCATGGTTTAATAGAAAGAACAATGACTTTGTTGTGACATTTTGTGACTTCTGTGACTTTGAACATAGCACCTAATCTCTCTGGGCCTCAGCTTTCTCTTCTGTAAATTAAGGAAAGGAGGGACCAGATAGCCTCTGAGGTCCAGAAATGTTCTAGAGCCAGCATGAATTGGCCTCCAAAAGCCAACAATTCGATTTTCAATATGAGCAGTTACACCTCAGAAATCAGCAAATATTACAAATTGGGGTTTGAGTTGTTGTTTTGCTTATTGTCTAGACTGAAAAAAAGTGATTGAAAAAATCTGAAAAATGAAGATGAAACTTAAAAATGTTCCAAGCATACATTGGGGATAGTTCTAATAATTAGAAAGTTTTCCTTTATGTTGAACTGAAATCTGACTGCCTGTATCTTCTATCTACTACTTCTAGTTCTCTCCTCTGGGGTCAAACAAGAACATATTTAATATACTTTTTCCACATTATAATGCTATAATATTTGAGGACTAGTATTATGTTTCCCTAAGTTCGTTTTTTTCAGGCTAAAAATTTCCATTTCCTTCAAAAATACTCATATAGCAAGGTTTGTAGTCTGTTTACTATTCCAATGTATTACAACTTGTCTATATATCCCTTCTAAAATCTAGTTTCTAGGAGCAAATCTATAAAATTACCTGTGCTTGCACCATTCTCTAGTCAGTTGTGCTAATTAACCATGATTTAATTGGTTCAACTGAAAAAATCTTGTTGACCCAACATCTTCATAGTTATACTTCTATTGGCACTAGGATCAATTGCAGGGTTCTCATTGTTACTCTAAAATAAAATAATATTTTCTCCATAGGACACATGAAGGAGCAAATACATCTCTCTGGAAGGAATACCAAAGATTTGAGATGTATAATCTGGAGGTTAAATAATTAGCATCTGAGATTATGCAATTTATTCTCTAAAGAGAAAAGGCAGAGCTTTCTATTGCTTTCACTGTAAGAAGCCTAGACTATATCTAAATTGTGTTATCACAGACTTTTCTTCCATCCTAAACTGATCAACTACCCTGGGACAGTTAATAAGGACAGAGATTCCCTTTACAAGACGCAGACATCCTACAACTGCCCTGCAACTGAAATCGTGGGGCTTGTGGACCCAATTTACATACCACTCAGAAGATATGCTAACCTCTCTGCAAGACTAATTCAATATTTTTCAAAGGCAGCAGAGAAGAAACCAATTTTACCCAGCATCATAAATTTAAAAGTGGAAGTAACTTAGAGACCCTTGGATCTAACCCTCTTGTTTTACAGATGAGGACACCCATAGAGGTTAATATAGCTGATAAATGTCCAAGGTAGGGTTGGAAGCAAGGTCTTTTCAGATTCAAAGTCCAGGACTCTCTCCACTGTATCACATTGCCTAATTATCATCTATTTATTATTTGAGACTCAGACCCAAAGTCCTTCTCCATTTATATGTTTAGTGATGGTAACCTGGGCTCATATATTAATGATAATCCTCTCTGTTGTGAAAAATAGAAAAAGACTTTTTAATCCCCCAAGATTCAAGTTGACCTTGTCAGTTACCTTTAGGGCAGGAGATAGACTCTGCAATTAGTATAGGGTACATGGTAAAGGCTTGTCAACTTGATTTGATTAGAACTGCCAATGTAAAATAGTTACTATAGTAAGATTACAAATTTAGAGCTGAAAGTAACTTTTGAGGTCAGTGAGTTGAACATAAGAAAACTGAGGTTTAAGGAAGTTAAGTAATTACCCTTCCTTCTAGATACCTGACTTAAGAATTCTCCTTCCCGGCAGGAATGGCAGTTGTAATTATGTTTGACATATTTTAGCTGTTCCCCTACATTCTATAACTCTACCAGGTTCTAGTTACCATGCAAACATTAATGAGATTAATGGCAACTGCTGTGAAAGGATTTCCTGGTAGAAAAACTTTCTTTTTGCTAGGGAAAAGGAAAAAAAGGCTTTCTTTAATACAATGTTACAAACCAGAATGGGAATGATTAATTAATCAATCAATTTTATTTTTGATACTTTAAAAATCATTAATATATTTTGTCTTAAAACAAAAGATACTTCTCAACAAAGACCCAAACAAAGCTTCTACAATCACAGCCCACAAAAATTGAGAAAAAAATTCCTCATACTGTGATTGTCTAATGACATATGTTGCTTTTGTACATTTTTACACTTTGCTAATTAATAAAAATGAAAAATGTGTCTTTAGCTTGAATTATATAGTACAAACATTGGCCACTGTATTTAAACTCAATTTTTCAATAAATATTTAAATGTTTACTTTGTGCCAGGCACAAGCTAGCCACTGAAGATTTAATAAAAACAGGAATCATCCTGAGCCATTATCTCTTTTATGGAGGTAACTTCTTCATGTTTAATATTTTCAATATAAAATCTTTTTTTTTTGTCTATCTCTCTGTGTCTCTGTCTTTGAATCTCCCTGACCCCTCTTTCTCTCTCCCCTTTCTTCTCTCTCTCCCTCCCTCCTTTCCTTTTTTCCCTCCCTTCCTTCCCCCCCCCCCTCTCTCTCTCTCTCTCTCTCTCTCTCTCTCTCTCTCTCTCTCTCTCTCTCTCTCTCTCTCTCTCTCTCTCTCCATCTTCCCAAGTGTTTCAGGGATAATTTAGTTTTTGGAGAATAGACCACATTGAATATGTTGTCCTAGATGGGTTCCATCTTGACATCAAATAAAGGAACAATATAACTGTTTAAAAGAGAAGATAAGGAGACCGAAGCAGGGAGAAATGAGCCTGTGGCATATTTATTTTCACCCATAAGGATTATTAGTTCTTCACTGGGAATTGAATGTAAAATATTATCACTACTGTCTATCTACCCAGGTTACTTATACCTTCGGAATCCAATACTTAACGTGCAACAAGAAAATTGGATTTACACACATATATTATATCTAGATTATACTGTATTATAACACATGTAAAATGCATGGGATTGCCTGTCATCTAGAGGAGGGAGTAGAGGGAGGGAGGGGAAAATCTGGAAAAATGAATACAAGGGATAATGTTATAAAAAAATTACTCATGCATATATACTGTCAAAAATGTATAATTATAAAATTAATTTAAAAAAAGATTATTAGTTCTTTTATGCTATCACTAATCATGCCTTGCCAAGCCCCAAACTTTCATTACTCCTATGATCTCACCTTCGCTCATTTGTTCAGTCATTTTTCAATCTTGTGAATTTTGGAATTTTCTTGGTTAAAAATTTTCTTGGTTAAAAATAATGGAGTCATCTGTCATTTCCTTCTCCAGCTCATTTTCCAGATGAGGAAACTGAGGCAAACAGGATTAAGTGACTTGCCAAGGATCACACAGCTAATAAAATGGCTCAGATCAAATCTGAAATAATAAAGATGATTCAGACTCATGAACTGATAACCATGGTAATGAATAGTTTCAAATAAGACATTCAAGGTAGCAACAGCTCTCAGTGTCTCTGTAATTTTCTAGTAGCTTAAAGGTGCTTCAAATTCATGAGTTTGTTGTACATGAATTCCATTGAATAAGGAGGTAAGGAAACCTGAGTACTAGTCTCTTCTCTGCTAGTAACTAGTGTAACCATAGACAAGATATTTTATCTTTTCAAGCTTTAATTTCCTCATTTGAAAAATGAAAAGGTTAGACTAGGTGATTTCTAAGGTCCCTTTTAATTTTAAAATTTACCTATTTAACAATATAACCAATTATTTCTCATTTTACTGTCCTCCCTTTCATCGGTCTTATTTTATCTCAAATGACTAAGGAATTTATTCAGATTTCCCTCTTGGGCTCTGTCTCTCTCTCCCATAAGTTTTTTTTTGGTCTATTCCTATCTTAAAAGTGGATAGGATCTTTCAGAATTTTCTTCTCCCTTTTTTTCTTCTTCCCTTCTATTCTAATGACAGGTACTTTTGCCATTTTTATCCTGGATGTTTAGAATTCACCTCTTGGTGAATATATTAAGTCACATAGTTTCATTTCTGCCCCCCACTCCCAGCTGCTACAGTAGTTTTGTCAGAATAAATAGTCAATGTTTTTACAGAAATCTCCCAACTGTTTCAGGAAAGGAATGGACTGGCCTTGGAATTGACTGATCTTAAATAAAAGATTTTGTTGTATGATCATTATAGAATAGGTCAATAGTTTTCTAACCACAGAAATCTCTTTGTTGAAGGTATTTCAGTTCAGTGAAGAGTAACACTCCAAAAATTATTATAGCTAATAATAATAACAATAATATGCATTGCTGTTTTAAGATTTATAAAGTGTTATACATGTATTATCTTAATTCATCCTCATAAATATTGTTATATTCATTTTTTTATACAAGAGAAAAATGAAACTTGGAGAGATTAAGTGATTTGACTACTGCCCACTGTCATACAGATAGTGAGATATAATTTGAATCCAGATTTCTCAATTTCATATTCAATACTCTTTCTATTATATCAACATTTGTGGTTATCTCACATATAGATTTCTAAAGAGTTATTTTGCCTTATAGTTTCATCATTTAGGTATGTAAATGCAGTTATTATATAGTATAACTATTTTAGAGTAAAGTTTAACCCATTTGAATGTAAATCTTAAGTAATATAAATCTAAGTTGAGAAGGAAGAAAAGAATACTCAAGTAAATCTATGATCTCATTCATTTGGGGAATCTCTTTAATGAGTAATTAATGTATATTCCAAGTATCTGATTAGTTTTTGTACCTCAAGAGGTATGTAGTGGGGAATGGGTATCCATATCTTCATCATAACAGTGAGTCAACAAACATCAAACTGAGTCCTGGAAGAGGCCTTACCTTAAAAAGGCCAGGAGCTTCTATTGATTCTGGAGCCATGTCTTGCCACTTGGATGGATAACTCTGGAGAACTAAGTGAGGCTGATGACTTTACACTGCACTGTCCCACTTAAATCCAATTAATTTTTAAGTCAAAACATCACCTTTCTGACATCTTTGGTCATTTTTGAAAAACAAAACAAGAAACAAATAATAAATACCTACTGTGAGTAAGACTTTATGCTAAGTGTTGAAGATCCAAAGAAAAACCAAAAACCAAACAAACAAAATAACAACCACAAAAAAACAAAACAAAACAAAACAAAAACCCCACAAATTTGTCCTTGCCTTCATGGAGCTTATGGTCTAATGGGAGTAACAATATGCAAAGGACTGAATATAAACATAACATATGCAAGGTCATTTGAAGGTAATCTCAGAGGAAAAGGTACTAACATTGAGGGGAACTAGAGAAGAATTTTTTACAACATAGAATTTTAGCTGAGCTTAGAAGAAAGTCAGGGGGATTCAGGAGGTAAATGAGAGAAGGAAGATCATTTTTGGCATGGGAAACAGCAATCTAGAAGAGTAAAAAGTTGGAGTGTTTCATTTGAGGAGCAGCAAAGAGGCCATATACATGGAGCTGAATGATATTTTAACAGACCTTTTCCTTCCTTTATTAATTGTTGTTCGGTTGCTTTCAGTGATGTCCAACTCCTTGAAAACTCATTTGGAGTTTTCTTGGCAAAGATACCAGAGTGGTTTGCCATTTTCTTCTCTAGCTCACTTTTTCAGAAGAGGAAAGTAAGGCAAATAGGGTCAAGTGAATTGTCCAGGATCACACAAGTAGTAAATATCTGAAGCCAAACTTGAACTCATGAAAATAAGCCTTACTGACTCCACCTCCAGCATACTATTTAATGAATCACCTAACTGCTCTTATTAATTAATAAACCATTTAAAAATAAATTAAGCTAAAGGTTTTTTTGTTTGTATGACACTATAATCCTTTCTAAATATATTATATGATCCAAAGAAATCTTCCTTGTAACAAAGTAAGATAGTGGAGAAAAGCAGACCAAGGCATAATATAAACCATTCTCCATAAGTAGTTCCAAAGTTTGTTTTTTATTTTATGGAGGAAGAATGGAATTGCTACATTATCTATCCTTATAGACAAAAATTAGTCCTAGAATTTGATCTGAGGTCATTTACCTTTAAATGCTGATTTATTTACATTACTGTAGTGATGATGTATATTGTTCTCTTGATTCTTCTTTCTTTGCTCTAAATCAGTTAAAACAAGTCTTCTTAGGCTTCTCAGAATGTTATGTGTTCATCATCCCTTATGGCATAATAATATTCCCTTACACTTACATGGAGGTAGCCTTGAAACCTGGAAAACTTACCACATGCTTACTATGTTATTCTAGGCAATTGATAACCCTCCCTGCCCCTGGCCAGGATAAAATTTAATAAAGATTATATATTTTATCATAAAGATGATAAAATTTCAAAAAAAGAACCAATCAACCTTAATAAAGGGTTGATCTTTTCATTAGAAACTCTGTATTGGAATGAAATTACAAGTATGATTTAAAAAAGGAATATATCATAATTTATACATTTTCTCCAAGTAAAGGACACTCTTTTTGTTTTCAGTTTGGTTTTGGTTTTGTTCTTGTTTTTTTTCTTCTATATAGGACCTATTTTCAAAGAGGGTGAAATATCTTATAAATAACATGTACTTTTAGGTTGAAAAATTTTGAATTGTAATACAAATTACCACAGGTCCAAAAAACACATGCTCTTAAAAGAAAATTGGTCAGGCTCAAAATGAACCATTTCTCAGGAAGTAAGAATATATATTGCAGAAATGGAAATTATGATCTCAAGACACCCACACTATATTTCTTTGAGCTACAGATGCCTAGCTGCATCATACAATGCATCATTAGTTAAATGTGGGAAGATAAAGTGATGGTGTTGCAAGCTAGTGAAACATCTTTAGTAGGAGTTCAATTTACTTTATTTGAATTTAGGATCCATACTAAAGTTATAGAACTTGCTCCTAATGTTTTTCTTTTAATTAGCAATGGCAAAGATTTGAAGTAAGCAATTTTATTTGAATGTTGTCAGTCATTTCTATTTTCAGAATCCATATTGGAAGCATCCACAAGTCTTAGGGAAGAAAGGAATACTTAAGATGTCATCTAATCCTATAAGAAAAGAGGAGATAATGTCCTCTTTTCTTATAGGACTACACTTAGATCACCACTAATAAATAAAAATCAGTCCTATTTTGAAATATCTTCAAAAGAAATTTTACAAATATTCCTTAGTTTTTATTTCGATAGCTATCACTATTCACAAATTCTTCCCTAAACTAAGCCTAAATCCCTCTTAGTTCATTTTGCCTTAATCCTTGTCTTCCTGCCAGTGAAGACAGAGGAGAGCTGATGGATGATAAGCTTTTGAAAATTATCCTGATCTTCTATCTGGTATTTAATCAGGTTGAGTTGTTACTATTTCTTTCCTCTTTCTTCAAATACATTTTCCACTTTTGTAATCATCATTGTCTCTTTTCAATCAGTCTTCTCCAAGATTTTCAATATATATGTCCATTTTTCTTTTCAAGGAGAGCATTTGGTTTTGTACTTCAAGTTTCTGCCTTTCATTTGTCCTTCCTGAATTTTCTTTTCTTTTCCAAAGCAACTAAATTAGTTTTGAATTCTGCAGCAGCATTTGCAAAGCGATTAGTCACGTCCTTTTTTTTTTTTTTTTTTTTTTTTTTTTTTTTTTTTTTTTAAATACCCCTTGTTTGTATTGACTCAGGAATCTGGGTCCTTCCTTCACTAAATTTTATTATTTTTTATGTTTATAGTTGGGATTCTCATTAAATTTAAAACTTAAGTATCATCTAATTTAAATCACTTATTTAATTTTTTTGACAAATTTAATTGATTTCTTTTGACTTCCTTTATAATGCCATCATTTTTAGAACTCTTCACCTTTAAGATTAAACTATTCCTAATAAGAAGAAAAAACAAACAAAAAAAACCAATACAGTACATTGATCACATCTTACAATGTATGCTATATTCTTTCCTAGTAATTTCACACCTCTCTTTCATGAGGTTTGATTATTTGTTTCTCATGATTTCTTTCCTTTTACATTTGTTTCAGCATTCTTTTTTTATTATCTTGTCATTTCTATTGCCATAACTATTATTTGTAGCCTTTATATACACCCATATTTTTTCTTCTGTCAATCCATTTCCTCATGTGTCACAATACAAACTTTTCATGCTTCTCTAAATTCCTCATATGCATCATTTTCCATTGTACAATAATATTCTACTTTTTTCTACATAATATTCTTTTTTTTTCTTTTTAAATTAATTTTATAATTATAACATTTTTGACAGTACGTATGCATAGATATTTTTTTACAATATTATCCCTTGTACTTTTTTCTGTTCTGAATTTTTCCCCTCCTTTCCTCCATCCCCTCCCCTAGATGGCAGGCATTCTCATACATATTAAATATTTTATAGTATATCCTAGGTACAATATATATATATATATATATATATATATATATATATATATATATGCAGAACCAAATTTTGTTGTTGTTGTTGTTGTTGTTGCAAAGGAAGAATTGGATTCAGAAGGTAAAAATAATCTGGGGAGAAAAACAAAAAATGCTAACAGTTTACACTCATTTCCCAGTGTTCCTTTTCTGGGTGTAGCTGATTCTGTTTATCTTTGATCAATTGGAATTGAATTAGCTCTTCTCTATATTGAAGATATCCACTTCCTTCAGAATACATCCTCATACAGTATCATTGTTGAAGTGTATAATGATCTTCTGGTTCTGCTCGTTTCACTTAGCATCAGTTGATATAAGTCTCTCCAAGCTTCTCTGTATTCATCCTGTTGGTCATTTCTTACAGAACAATAATATTCCACAACATTCATATACCATAATTTACCCAACCATTCTCTAACTGATGGGCATCCGTTCATTTTCCACTTTCTAGCCACTCCAAAAAGGGCTACCACAAACATTTTGGCACATACAAGTCCCTTTCCCTTCTTTAGTATTTCCTTGGGATATAAGCCCAGTAGTAGCACTTCTGGATCAAAGGGTATGCACAGTTTGATAATTTTTTGGGCATAATTGCAGATTGCTCTCCAGAATGGCTGGATTCTTTCACAACTCCACCAACAATGTATCAGTGTCCCAGTTTTCCCACATCCCCTCCAACATTCATCATTATTTGTTCCTGTCATCTTAGCCAATCTGACAGGTGTGAAGTGGTATCTCAGAGTTGTCTTAATTTGCATTTCTCTGATCAATAGTGATTTGGAACACTCTTTCATATGAGTGGAAATAGTTTCAATTTCATCATCTGAAAATTGTCTGTTCATATCCTTTGATCATTTATCAATTGAAGAATGGCTTGATTTCTTATAAATTAAAGTCAATTCTCTGTATATTTTGGAGATGAGACCTTTATCAGAACATTTAACTGTAAAAATGTTTTTCCAATTTGTTACTTCCATTCTAATTTTGTTTGCATTAGTTTTGTTTGTGCAAAAGCTTTTTAATTTGATGTAATCAAAAATTTCTATTTTGTGATCAATAATGATCTCTAGTTCTCCTTTGGACACAAATTCCTTCCTCCTCCACAAGTCTGAGAGGTAAAATATCCCTTGTTTCTCTAATTTATTTATGATTTCATTCTTTATGCCTAAATCTTGGACCCATTTTGATCTTATCTTAGTATGTGATGTTAAATGTGGATTCATGCCTAATTTCTGCCATACTAATTTCCCATTTTCCCAGCAGTTTTTGTAAAATAATGAATTCTTATCCCAAAAGTTGGGATCTCTGGGTTTGTCAAACACTAGATTGCTATTTTTATTCACTATCTTGCCCTGTGAACCTAACCTATTCCACTCATCAACTAGTCTATTTCTTAGCCAATACCAAATGGTTTTGGTGACTCCTGCTTTATAATATACTTCTAGATAGGTACAGCTAGACCACCTCCATTTGATTTTTTTTCATTACTTCCCTTGAAATTCTCGACCTTTTATTCTTCCATATGAATTTTGTTGCTATTTTTTCTAGGTCACTAAATTAGTTTCTTAGGAGTCTGATTGGTATAGCACTAAATAAATAGACTAATTTAGGGAGTATTGTCATCTTGATTATATCCGCTCAGCCTATCCAAGAGGATTTAATGTCTTTCCAATTATTTAAATCTGACTTTATTTTTGTGGCAAGTGTTTTGTAATTTTGCTCATATAATTCCTGACTTTCCTTTGGTAGATAGATTCCCAAATATTTTATACTATCGACAATTATTTTGAATGGAATTTCTTTTTGTATCTCTTGTTGTTGGATTGTGTTGGTAATGTATAAAAATGCTGAGGATTTGTGTGGATTTATTTTGTATCCTGCAACTTTGCTAAAGTTCTGAGTTATTTCTAATAGCTTTTTATCAGAGTCTTTGGGGTTCTCTAAGTATACCATCATGTCATCTGCAAAGAGTGATAGTTTGATTTCCTCATTACCTGCTCTAATTCCTTGAATCTCTTTCTTGGCTCTTATTGCCGAGGCTAGCATTTCTAGTACAATTCTGAATAGTAATGGTGATAGTGGGCAACGATGTTTCACTCCTGATCCCTCTGGGAAAGGTTCCAGTTTATCGCCATTACATATGATGTTTACTGATGGTTTTAAATATATGCTCCTTATTATTTTAAGGAATAGTCCATTTATTCCTATACTCTCAAGTGTTTTTACTAGGAATGGATGTTGGATTTTATCAAATGCTTTTTCTGCATCTATTGAGATGATCATATGGTTTTTGTTAATTTGGTTATTGATATAGTTGATTATGCTAATAGTTTTCCTAATATTGAACCAGCCCTGCATTCCTGGTATAAATCCCACTTGGTCATAGTGTATTATCCTGGGGATGATTTTCTGAAGTCTTTTTGCTAATATTTTATTTAAGATTTTAGCATCAATATTCATTAGGGAGATTGGTCTATAATTTTTTTCTCAGTTTTCAGCCTACCTGGTTTAGGTATCAGTACCATGTCTGTGTCATAAAAGGAATTTGGTAGGACTCCTTCAATCCCTATTTTTTCAAATAGTTTATATAGCATTGGAGTTAGTTGTTCTTTAAATGTTTGGTAGAATTCACATGTAAATCCATCTGGTCCTGGGGATTTTTTCTTAGGGAGTTGGTTAATAGCATGTTCTATTTCTTTTTCTGAGATGGGACTATTTAGACTGCTTACTTCTTCCTCTGCTAATCTGGGCAAGCTATGTTTTTGAAGGTATTCTTCCATTTCATTTAAGTTATCGAATTTATTGACATAAAGTTGAGCAAAGTAGCTCCTAACTATTGTTCTAATTTCCTCTTCATTAGTGGTGAGTTCTCCCTTTTCATTTTTAAGACTAACAATTTGCTTTTCCTCTTTCCTTTTTTTAATCAGATTTACTAAGGGTTTGTCTATTTTGTTGGTTTTTTCATAGAACCAACTCTTAGTTTTATTAATTAATTCAATAGTTTTTTTACTTTCAATTTTATTAGTCTCACTTTTTATTTTTAGAATTTCAAGTTTCGTGTTTGTCTGGGGGTTTTTTATTTGTTCCTTTTCTAGCAATTTTAGTTGTAAGCCCAATTTGTTGACCCTCTCTTTCTCTATTTTATGCAAGTAGGCCTCTAGAGATATAAAACTTCCCCTTATTACTGCTTTGGCTGTATCCCACACATTTTGGTATGATGTCTCATTATTGTCATTTTCTTAGGTGAAATTATTAATTATATCTATGATTTGCTGTTTTACCCAATCATTCTTTAGTGTAAGATTATTTAGTTTCCAATTATTTTTTGGTCTATTTTCCCCTGGCTTTTTATTAAATGTAATTTTCATTGCATTGTGGTCTGAAAAGGACGCATTTACTATTTCTGCCTTACTGCGTTTGATTTTGAGGCTTTTATGTCCTAGTATATGATCAATTTTTGTATAGGTTCTATTAACTGCTGTTTCCATTTAGCTTTCACCAAAGATCTATCATATCAAACTTTTCTAGTATTTTATTTACCTCTTTGACTTATTTCTTATTTATTTTGTGGTTTGATTTATCTAATTCTGAGAGTGCAAGGTTGAGATCTCCCACTATTATAGTTTTGCTGTCTATTTCTTTTTGCAGCTCTCTTAATTTCTCTTTTAAGGATTTAGATGCTGCACCAATTGGTGTGTATATGTTTAATATTGATATTGCTTCATTATCTATGCCACCCTTTAGTAAGATATAATGCCCTTCCTTATCTCTTTCAATTAGATCAATTTTTGTTTTTGCTTGATCTGAGATGAGGATGGCTACCCCTGCTTTTTTGGCTTCACCTGAAGCATAGTAGATTCTGCTCCACCCTTTTACTTTTATTTTGAATGTATCACCCTGTTTCAGGTGTGTTTCCTGTAAACAACATATAGTAGGATTCTGGCTTTTAATCCAGTCTGCTAACCACTTCCTCTTTATGGGGGAGTTTACCCCATTCACATTTATGCTTAGAATGACTAATTCTATATTCCTTGCCATCCTGTTAACCCCTGCTTATGCTTTTCTCCTTTCCTTCCCTCTTACCCCCCTCTTCAGTATTAAACTTGTGAACACCCCTTGCTTTTCACAGCCCTCCCTTTTTAGTATCCCTCCCCCACCTTAAAATTCCTCTTCCTATTTTACCCCTTTTTCTCACAATTTCTGTATTCCCTTCCTCTTAGCTTACTTCTTCCCTCTCACTTTTCAATGAAGTGGAAGAAATTTCACCATAAATCAAATATGTCTATTGACACACACTATGATCACCTTCCTCCTTTCTTTCTCTCAGATAGAATAGGTTGCCTTTCCCTCTTCATGAGATGTAGTACCACCACTTTACCCTTTTTTATGATATAATTTCCTTTCCACCTCTAGTTTCTAGGACAAATTATACATGTGTTCTTTACATATCTTTATGGCAGAATTATAGTTCTCAAGATTGCTTTTTACCTTTTTAGAAATCTCTTGAGTTCTATATTTGAAGATCAAACATTTTGTGTAGATCTGGCTTTTTCATCAAGAATAGATGGAATTCATTTATTTCATTAAATGTCCATCTTCTTCCCTGGAAAACAATGCTCATTTTTGCTGGGTAATTTATTCTTGGCTGCATACCAAGTTCCTTAGCCTTTTGGAATATCATATCCCAGGCCCTTCATTCTTTTAATATGGATGCTGCTAGATCCTGGGTAGTCCTTATTGTGGCTCCTCCATATCTGAATTGCTTTTTTCTAGCAGCTTCCAATATTTTTTTCTTTTGTCTGATGGTTCTTGAACTTGGCCATTATATTTCTTGGCTTTTTGATTTTAGGGTTCCTTTCACTAGGTGATTGATTAATTTTTTCAATGTCTATTTTTCCCTCTGTTTCCAAAACGTCTAGGCAGTTCTCTTTGATAATTTTCTTGAAAATAGTGCCCAGGCTCTTTTTTTCCCTCACATTTTTCAGGGAGTCTGATTATTCTCAAATTGTCTCTCCTGGATCTGTTTTCCAGGTCTGTTGTCTTTCCAATAAGGTACTTGACATTCTTTTCAATTGTTTTGTTTTTCTGGTTTTGCTTGACTATTTCTTGGTTTCTTCCTGAGTCATTCATTTCTACTTGTTCAAGTCTAATTTTCAATGATGTATTTTCTTCACTCACTTTTTTATATCTTTTTGTAATTGTCCAATTGAGTTTTTAAGTGAAGTTTTTTCTTCTATGGAATTTTTTTCCATTTCATCCATTTTATTTTTTAGAGAGCTGTTTTCTTTTTCTAGCTCACTAATCCTGTTTTCCTTGGAGTTGTTTACCTTTTCTAATTCACTAATTTTATTTCTCAATGATTTGATCTCTTTATCCACTCTGGATAACTTCTCTAGGCTCTCTTGCCAAGGTTCCCTTTCCTTTTCCCATTTCTCTTCTAGCTCTCTTGTGAGAGCCTTTTTAATTTTTTCTATGAGATTCTTTTGTATTAAGGAGCAGATCATATCCCTTTTAGGGGATTCCTCTGGAGACAGTCTGCTTTTAGTCTCCTCAGTGTTTGAAGCCTGCTCTCTCTCCATACAGAAGTTGTCAATGATTAGAGCCCTTTTAAATTTTTTGTTCATTTTGTCAGAGTGGGAATTGAAGAAAACAAATTGATAAGAGAAACAATTGGTCTGTTTCTGGCAGGGGGGTGGAGAGGGGAGGGAGAGATGGGGCTGGATGGTGTTAAGGAGCTTCCTCTACAGACTGAGGGAGGCAGCAGCAAGGCACTAACAGGACAGTGATGGCTGGGCTGCATCTCCTGTGCTCTGAGGCTATAAGAACCTGCTGAGTCATTCCAGGTGGAGGTGGGAGTGTCCAAGTCCTGAGAGACTAGCTTTCCGGGGGTTTTATTCTTCATCTCCAGTAATTACACCTTCTCTGTGGCTCCTGGCTTGCTGCCAAGACAGAGTATCCACACTGGGGTAAAAGTCTTTTCTCAGAAACGGAAGCGATTGCACCTCTCCCCCTCAGGTGTGAGCTGCCTGCCTTGCTCTCGCTGCCTGCCCTCACTCTGAGCCTAGTCTGTTCGACCCTCCCCTGAGCAAACTTAGACCTTCTCTGTTGAATTTTAAGGATGTCTTCTGTTGGTGATTATGTGTGGGTTTCTTTTCCAGTCAAGCATTAATTCTGAGGCTTGTCATGAAGTAAGTCCTGAGAGAAAACACGGAGCTCAAGCAACTGTCTGCCTCCATGCCTCCATCTTGGCCAGAAGTCCCATGATATTCTTTTTCAGCTATTATCCAATTAATAGTTAACAGTTTTCTTTCCAGTTCTTTGCTATCACAAGGAATACTTCAATGAATATAATAATGCATATTGGATATTTTACCTACGTGTGATTTTTTTGCTTGTATATGCCTAACAGTTAATCCTTTAATTCTATAGAGAAGGAAACTAATGCTTAGAAAGGTTACACCTTTAACAGGAGAGTCAAAATTGGAACATAGTTTGACTGACTACCTGTCTATTCATTATCAATAAGTGATTACAGATTTCTTAGAGTAACTTTGGTAAAAACTGATCAAATACTATCTGTCTCTATAAAAGTGAAAGGTCAAGACCCAGAAGAAATTGTCCCACTTAAACATACCTTCTTTTAGAAGGAGGATGACAAAATGATTGAAAGGAAATTTTTGTTAATATGCTTATTCAAAAAAAATGCTTATTCAATGAACTAGTTAATTAATTTGAAGCAATTATGAAGTACTTAATATGTGCCAAGCACTATGATAAAAACTGGGAATACAAATGCAAAAGAGATAGTCTTCCCCTCAAAGAACTTAGACATTCTAGCAAGAAAAGACAAAATGTGTAAATGGTGGCCAGGGAGTTTCTTCTGGCATAAGAAATTATAGGATAGTAAAGAGATTCGGTTGGTTTAGAGAGGACTAAAATACCATCACTAAGTTAGGATAAATGTGTCCTGTGGTTTATATATCCAAATTACACTCAATAAAATACACTCAAATATATGTACATTAAAAAAAAAGAGAGATGAGAAAATATTGCTCCCTTACTTTTTTTGTAGAAGTGGGAGACTATGCATGTAATTTGATGTACTGAATACTTTTTTCTCTTTTTCTTTTTTTAAAGTCTTTATTATTGGAAATGGTTAATGGCTTTTAAATATGGTTTCCACGTTGTCCAACTTAATTACCTGCCTTACCAGTTACAATTTTTGATAAGCACAGAATTAAATGTGAGAAATATATGATTCAAGAAATAGTTCAGACACTAAGTAACAGGAAGGGATAGCATATGAACAGTTTATGTCATGTGCTCTATTAGCATCCTCACAAAATAAAATCCTAGCAAGTTGTATAGAACTCCTGTGGAGAAGCTTTACAGCAAAACATTCACAGGAGTGGTCTGGCATTAGAAATTGGGGGAAATCATAATCCGCATCTACCTCAGTAAAGTCCTAGATCCTTTGGAATATTGCAGTGTTATTCCCCCTTCATTCTTGAAGATTACCAATGACATTAAAAAGTGACTGAAAACAAATGTTCACTAATTCAATAAGCAGCAGTCTTAACAAAAAAAAAAAAAAAAGCCCTCTTCCTCTATCCTAGACTTTTGATCTTTCACCTGGGTCCATGGCCTCCTTAGTATGAGAATTCCCTCAGTCTGGCCCAGAGAGTACAGAAAATTGTAAAGGTTAGGGGGGACCAGATTCTAAAGTTTCTTGTAAGTGAATTGGATTTAAGTAAGGCAGGGCTGTACGAAGTCATCAGCTTCCTTTTTCCTCCTGAATTATCAGAGTCCAATGGCAAAATATAGGTCAAGAACTGGAGAAGGGCCTGAATGCAGTGGGAGACCCTGACTTTTTTCAGTATTGAAGTGTGGAGATAAGACAAAGATATTTGGATATTCTGTATACTTATTTTCCCTCCTCATCTAATATAGGGACATTTTTTTATTATAGAATTATAGATTTGAAGGTATGAGACGTTAGATGTCATTGAGTCTAACCCTTTCATTACATAGATGAGAAAACTGAATAACCCAGGGTTACTCAACTAGGTTTGTAAATATGAGGCAGCAAGATGGCACACAGTTAGGGCACAAAACTTTGAGTCAGAAGACCTGAATTCCAATCTGATCTGATACACTTACTAGCACTCTGCCCCTGAGTAAGTGATATAACTGGCTTTGTTTGCCTTGGTTTCCTCGTCTGTGAAATGGAGAAAATAGCACCTACTTCCATGGGGTTGTTGTCAGGATGAAATGAGATGACATTTTTGAAGTGCTTTCTATATAAATGCTATCTATTGTTAAATATTTGGGGTGGGATTTGAACCAGGTCTTCCTACCTTCAAATGTAGCATTTCACTATTGCATCATGCTGCCTCTTTTCTATAGTCAATTATTGTCACAAAAAATATTTTTCTGAATTAGTTTTACAGTACAAAGAACTATCAAATATTAAAATGTTAAGGCAATTTTCCTGTCACTTTGGGAACAATGTGGGCCAATTCTATCTTTTAAGGTTAATTACAGATAAAGAATGTGATTACCTCTTTATTAGAAGAAATGTTTGTAAACCTGGGTAAATAATCTAGAAATATCATTATGTTTCTTAATTGTATTAACAAACACAATCTGCATGCTGTCTTGAATAGTATATTAAAATATATTTAAAGCACTAATTATTTTGTAATCTGAATATGCAAAGCTAATAAGCAAGAGAATTTGTATTAGGAATTAATCAATGTAAGACTTTAAATACAGAATTACATCTCCTAAGAAAGTGAGTCGATGGCAGAGTGGATAGAGCCAGGCCTTCAGTAAGGAAGACCTACCTGGGTTCAAATGTGATTCCAGATTCTAACTTGCTGTGTGAACCTAGACAAATAATTTAATCCTGTTTCCCTTAGTTTTCTCATATATAAAAAAGAGCTGGAGAAGGAAATGGCAATTCTAGTATCTTTGCCAAGAAAATGCGAAATGGGGTCACAAAGAATCCAACATGATTTAAATGACTGAAAAACAACAAAAAATTGATCTAGTTGTTCTATGCAGTCACATAGAGGCTACAGGACTCTGTAAGCTACACACTACTACAAGAGAAAAACCATTTCCCCATTTATGCTTAGCTAGCGTTAAGTGTACAGCTTCATACTCTTATGACCTGTGTAGATGGGTGAAGTCGTTTAGCCCCTTTTTGCTTCAATCTCCTCATCTGTAATAATAGCACCTACCTCCTAGGCTTCTTGTATCAAAAGAGATATCTGTAAAGTGCTTAACATAGAGCCTTGTACATATAAATTTTGGCTAGCCAGAGTCCTTGTAGAAGTAACAGTATCCTCTCAAGTATGGGAGAGAGTGACAGAAGCAATCTCCAAGAGGATTATGGAACTTGATTACTCCCTGGAATTTAGGAAATACAACACCATTAACTCATGATACCAGACCAGCTCTAAAGCCATTAACAAAGTAACACCTCTGCTACAAAATATCTAGCAAGTACAGTGTGCCCATTTTACTCATGCATAAATGAATACTATATGCATCCCAAGAGAAGTAGATGAAATCCAGAAAGCAAAAGAGGAAAATCTCTACAATGTTATGTTATCTCTGCATGTAGCTAATTTACCCAATGGTGCCCTAGTAGCTGGAAGGATTATTAATCAAATCAAATTAATTAATATGGGTAAAGTACTTTGTAAACGTTAGCATTATGTAAATGCTACCTATCACCATCCTCTTCCTCAATCATCACTCTATTTCTAGAAATCCACCTAGCATTTACTTCATCAGTTTTTGTAGTCATGTAAATGCAAAAGGTCTCTTGTGTATGGAAGTTCATAATGGCTGAGGCAAAGAAGCTCCTTACTACTCACTAGAAGAAGATTCAAAACATCTGAAATCCGTAACTCCAGCATTATGTCAAGAGGTTTCGGAAGGAGAGCAGATTAACTTTAGGGTTGGAAAGTAGAGCATCAGGATATTGAAGGGTTAGAAAGAAGAATCTTAGGATATTCCTGAGTAGATATAACTAGGGGAGGAAGATGTACAAAATTGGAGCATTGTGATATCCTGGGCCATAGAGTAAGAGTCGCTGGTGCTACAGTATAATCAGTGAGGGAATGAATATCCTGGAGTTTAAAAACCTAATAAAAATTGTTGCTAGCAAACTAGAACAGAGCCAAGACAAATTCAGCCATTAAGTTAATGATTTTAGTTTGTACTAAATTTAATTTTAAATTTTGGAAAATGTTCTTTATGACACTAAAGTTTTTTTTTAAGAGTCATAGTCCACCTAGAAAAAAATAACAACAAAATTCATATGGAAGAATAAAAGGTCGAGAATTGCAAGGGAATTAATGAAAAAAAGTCAGATGAAGGTACCTGATTATGTATACCTGATCTAAAGCTATACTATATAGCAGCAGTCACCAAAACCATTTGGTATTGGCTAAAAAATAGACCAGTCGATCAGTGGAACAGATTAGGTACAAAGGACAAAAAAGGGTATATCTATAGCAATCTAGTCTTTGACAAACCCAAAGATACCAACATTATGGATAAAAATTCATTATTGGTAAAAAAAAAAACTGTTGGGAAAACTGGAAATTAGTATGGCAGAAATTAGATATGGATCCACACTTAACACCATATACCAAGATAAGATCAAAATGGGTCCATGATTTAGGCATAAAGAATTAGATCATAAATAGATTAGAGGAACAGAGAATAGTCTACCTCTCAGACCTGTGGAGGAGGAAGGAATTTATGACCAGAGGAGAACTAGAGATCATTATTGATCACAAAATAGAAGATTTTGATTACATCAAACTAAAAAGTTTCTGTACAAACAATACTAATGCAAACAAGATTAGAAGGGAAGTAACAAATTGGGAAAATATTTTTACAGTTAAAGGTTCTGATAAAGGCCTCATTTCCAAAATATATAGAGAACTGACCCTAATTTATAAGAAATCAAACCATTCTCCAATTGATAAATGGTCAAAGGATATGAACAGATAATTCTCAGATGATGAAATTAAAATTATATCCATTCATATGAAAGAGTGTTCCAAATCACTACTGATCAGAGAAATGCAAATTAAGACCACTCTGAGATACCACTACACACCTGTCAGATTGGCTAAGATGACAGGAACAAATAATGATGAATGTTGGAGGGGATGTGGGAAAACTGGGACACTGATACATTGTTGGTGGAGTTGTGAAAGAATCCAACCATTCTGGAGAGCAATTTGGAATTATGCCCAAAAAGTTATCAAACTGTGCATACCCTTTGACCCAGCAGTGCTGTTATTGGGATTATATCCCAAAGAAATACTGAGGAGGGGAAAGGGACATGTATGTGCCAAAATGTTTGTGCCAGCTCTTTTCATAGTGGCTAGAAACTGGAAGATGAATGGATGTCCATCAGTTGGAGAATGGTTGGGTAAATTATATATGAATGTTATGGAATATTATTGCTCTGTAAGAAATGACCAGCAGGACGAATACAGAGAGGCTTGGAGAGACTTACATCAACTGATGCTGAGTGAAATGAATAGAACCAGAAGATCGCTGTACACTTCAATGTTATATGAAGATGTATTCTGATGGAAGTCGATATCTTCAACATAAAGAAGATCCAACTCACTTCCAGTTGATCAGTGATGGACAGAAATAACTACACCCAGAGAAGGAACACTGGGAATTGAATGTAAATTGTTAGCACTACTGTCTATCTACCCAGGTTACTTACATCTTCAGAATCTAATACTTAATATGCAACAAGAAAATGGGACTTACACACATATATTTTATCTAGGTTATATTGTAACACATGTAAAATGTATGGGATTGCCTGTCATCTAGGGGAGGGAGTGGAGGGAGGGAGGGGATAATTTGGAAAAATGAATACAAGGGATAGTTATAAAAAAATTACTCATGCATATATACTGTCAAAAAAAACCTTATAAATAAAGTAAAAAAAGAGTCATTGTCCATATGGTTCCTTCTAATAAGCATAAATAAAAGTATTCATTGTTACTGGATTTGTCTTAATTTTTTGATATTAACTGAGTACCACTAACTGCAGAAAGTCTTGGATAATTTATAAAAAGCTATACTTTAAATGATGACTTTTTCCTCAATAAGAATACATTTTTGCCCAAATAAGTGCACTCATATTCTCCTGATTCTCCTGCTCTGGATCAAAAACATCACCCCATCCTCTATTATACTATACTTGCAAGGTATATGAAAGAAAACCTAGATCATCTAGCCCTAATTCTTCATCTTACAAATGAGAAAAATGAAGGCCAATAAGATAAATGACTACACAAATGTAACACAGATAGTAAATAGCAAAACTAAGATACAGCTACTGTGATTCTTAAAATTAATACCATTTATTGTTATTGTTATTCTGAACTATGTGATTGTTATTAATTATGAGTTAACATATATAAAATGCTTCCCAAACAGTAGTTTTATGTAAATGCTATCACCATCATCATTACTATACTTCCTATCTACTATTTATTTCATCTTTGTTGTAGCCATTTGTTATGTGTGTGTAATATGAGCATGGCAGGACAAAAGATTTCCTATGCATGAGTGCCTCATTTAGAGTTGTCTTGGCAAAGATTCTGATGTGGTTTGCCATTTCATTTTTTTTCTTTTTCTTTTTTTTTTTAACATATGAGAAAAGTGAGGAAATAAATAAACTATGAGGCTTGGAGACAGAAGAGCTGAGTTCAACATCTAACAGTATCACTAAATTAGAGAGTCCAGCCCAAAAGTTTATAGGAACTATTTGTGTTCCAACTGTGGCAGAGCCTTCTGAGCTCTTATTGGTCTGATCAGCCATAGTAGGACACACTGTAACTCAACTCTAAATAGTGATGTCATTCTGGTCCTCTTGAAGACTGCAGTTTCCTCATATGCTAAGTGGGAATAGCCAAATAATTTACTTTCTAGTACTTTTGTAGGGATCAAAGGACATAATGTACAGAAAGTATTTTGGAAGCCTTAAATCACTTTATTATTGCAGGACCAGACATAATTTCATCAGTATCAAGAATTCTCAGTGAATATAATACTTTTACCAATGTAGATAATTGCATTTCAATGTTCCTTTCTATCTTACATAGGTTTAGAATTATCTAGAGCCTTGGACCACGTTGTATAGTGAATAGATTTCTGCTTTGGGAGTCATGAATACCTAGGTTCAAGTTCTTCTATTCATATTGGTTCTTTGTGAGTCTATCTTCTGACCTATGTTGGCTGTGTGACCCTCAACAACTCAATTAACCTCTCAGTGATCTAGGTAACCTGCTAAGGTTTTATTACAATAAGATATGTTCTTAGAAATTATGTGTAAACTTTTGATCCCTATTAGGCCTCTACCCCAAAGATATCCAAGAAAGAGATAAAAGCCCTATATCCACAAAAATTTTCTAGCAGCTCTTTTTTTTGTAGTAACAAAAAACAAAAATAAAGGAGCACCCCATAAGATGAAGAATGGATGAACAAATTATACTATATGAATGCTATTATGTGTAAGAAATAATAAAAGAGATGATTTCAGAGAAACATGGAAGGACTTGTATGATGTGTTGCAAGAGTTTAATAAAGCAGAAAGAAGAAACTAATTTATAGAAATCAACAATATTGTAAAGAAAACTTTGAAAGACTTAAGAACTCTGATTACTGCAAAGTCTAGTCATGCTTCCAGAGGGAAGATAATAAAAACACTTTTCAACACTTAATGTAAAGGTAATGGTTTTAAGAGTAGAATGAAATATACATTTTTTTTGCTATAACCAATGTGGAAATTTGGTTTAATTTGTATATTTGTTACAATGTATTTTTTCCCTTTTAAATTGGTGATAGGGGCATGAGAGGAAGAGAAAATAAATATTTAAATAAAAAGTAAAAGAAAGTTTTCTAAAAGAAAAAAAATAGCTTTTTTCCTGTTTCTTATTATTTTTACAGACAAATAAATTTGGTCCTAGAATGGCTAAATGATATATCCAAGATTTATATAGCCAGTAAAAAATGGGATTTGAATCCAAATTCAAGCACTACATGTCAGTAAGATATTGCTATGTTAAATCCTTTTTCTTTATCCATTTCACTAATACAAAAGAGCATCTAATTCTATTGCTCTATATTAGTTTTTTCAGTCAATCAGTTAACAAGCCTTTTAAAGTCCTAACTATGTGTTAGAGGCTATATTAAGTGCTACAGATATAAAGAGATAAAGGAATAGTCCTTGTCCTCAAGGAATTCAGAGTCTAATGAGGGAGACAACATTCATTCATCCATTCATCTATCTATCTATCTAATTTTTAGTCCTTAAGTAGCTCACCGGTTAATGGGGAGACTATATACACACACACATAAATACATATATGTGTGTATAAATATTGCATGAATTCATATTCATATAAACATTGACAGATGAGTAAAGATAGATGAGAGAGAGAGACAGAGAGACAGAGAAAGAGATGGATAGATAAAAGAGGACAGAGTATATACATTAAGTGACTGAGGTGACACTATAATAAAGCTAATCTGGGCAACCATCCAAACTTTCACATTGTGTTGGTAACAGGTCAGTAAGAAGTTAGAGAGAGACAGAGAGACAAAAAGAGACAGAGACAGAGAGAATAACGGAAAATGAGTTTGCTCTTTTAGCTGTTATGGTAAAAAAAAAAAAAAAAAAAAAAAAAAAAAAAAAAAAAAAAAAAAAAAGCTCTTATATAGACACCCTGTCTGTAAACTTGCTCTCCATTTTGAAGAAACTATTTCATATTCTGTTCAATTTGAAAAGAGATAAGTAAAGGTATAGCAAAGCAATCAAGGTTCTATTTCTCTATTAAATTAAATTATATAAAATTACTTGTCATAGTTTGACAAACTAGTTATTAAAATTTCCATCATTTTATCACTTTAAAAACCTTAATGCCATCAAAATGTTAGAGGATTTCTGTCTTCAACATCCTAGAGAAAAGCTAAAGTTGGCTATTTAAATTAGGCTAAAATTTTCTAAATGAATACTAAAAATGAACTTCTGTAATATTTAAGTAGTGGTATGTTCATTTCATATGACAGAGAAAAAAAGAAAGATATTTCATAGATAAGTTAAGGAGGTAAGGGGAAATACCATGAAAGATTTTTATTGTCAATTAGTAATTTTATGATTAGCTAATAAAGGAAAGGCAAGAATTTGTTTTCATAGGGTTCTGAATTTTAAGAATTCATACTTTGCATTCATGTTGACTCATTTTGCTAGTGGGACTTGAATTGTGCATTCAGTTGTAGCGTCGCTGTGCAGGTAGCAGTGATCATCACCACCCCTAAATTAGGTAGTTGTCTTACAAACATTGAAATATGAAGACTTTCTTTAATATAGTCATTCCTTAGTCTGAAAATAAATTCTCCAACACATTTTTTCTTACCAGTTTCACCTCTCCTCAATTTTGCTGAAATCAATAAGAACATATTTTTGTTTACACTAAAGGTTTTGATTCTTTATAGAATTTCTCTATATTATGATCCTCTATAAATGTGGGTAAAATGACATTTTTTTCATTGTATTCCTTTTATAAATGCTTATTGTGAACATAGAAATATGAGGTGACCAAAGTTTTCATAAAATAATACTCCATGTTGCCTTTGGAAATGCAATAAAATTTCTCTCTTTCCAAGGGGAATCTGCAAGTCATCCTCCCACTTAATTACAACTTAATTTTATTTTTAAATTTCACTAAACTTCAAAGTCACAATGAAGCATTTATTGTAGCAAGATTTGGTGAAGGACATATATTCTGTTGGTGAAGGACACACAGTTTTATGTGATTAGAAAATTTCTAAGGTTTCTCTGCACCACCAGTCACCCATAGGTCATATTATTGCCAAGGAAATAAAAAAAATCTATTATTAACTATCCATTCACATGAAAAAAAACAACTATAGTCTAAAAAGTTAAAGAGGAAAAATTTCAACAGAACATAAGGAAGAACTTTTAAAATCTGCAGCTGATAAAAGCAATGTAATTATTTATCATATAATTACTATCTTGTGAATATTAATGAATGAATATATGAAAAGACACTTATATCTCCTATGTGCCAAGCATTGTGCTAAGTGCTAGGGATACAAATAAAAATGCAAATGTAATTCCTGAACTCAAGAATTCCCTTCAAATAAGGGAAAGCAATACATATAGAAGAATAGGGATCAGGGAGGGAAACTTTAGTCTACAAAGTTACAGAGATAGTGAATGATACCTTAGAGGCACAGTGGCAGAGGTGATTTGCCAGTTCCAGAACTGAAGATAGAAAAAAGAGAGATAGCATTATAGATTTCTTATGGATATGTTTATTCCTTAAACATTGCAAATTCCTTGAGGGCAACAATCAGATGCTGAAAGTTTCTCTTGTATCTTACATAGGACAAAGCACATAGTATGTGCTCAATAACACAATAATAAAAATAATAAGAGCTAGAATTTATTATTCTAAAATTTGCCAAAAGCTATAACATGCTATTTCATTTGAGAAAGAAATAAATGTTGGTTGAAGTCAGAAACCATGAATCATAACATCAAGAAATCACAGACATAGACAAGGTTTCAGACAACATCTTCGTCTACTCCCCATATTTATAAAATAATAAACCAAAGTCCAGAAAACTGAAGTAACTTCATTCTAGATCACACAAGTATTAAATGGCAGAGAAAAATTCAAACCAGACCTCTAACTCTAAATCCATTGTCATTTTTGTTTTATTTTGCCAACTCTCATCTGATATGAATAGTTTTTCATTCTCCATAGCACCAGAGATACTGAGTTATTCATTGCAGTTCAGTTATTTAAATCATGTCTGACTTTTGGTGATTCCAATTGGGGTTTTCTTGGCCAATACTGGAGTAGTTTGCTATTTCCTTCTCCAGCTTTTTTTTTTTTCATTTTTCCAAATTATTCCCTCCCTCCCTCCACTCCCTCCCCCCAATGACAGGTAATCCCATACATTTTACATGTGTTACAATATAACCTAGATACAATATATGTGTGTAAATACCATTTTCTTGTTGCACATTAATTATTAGCTTCCAAAGGTATAAGTAACCTGGGTAGATAGACAGTAGTGCTAAAAATTTACATTCACTTCCCAGTGTTCCTTCTCTGGGTGCAGTTATTTCTGTCCATCATTGATCAACCGGAAGTGAGTTCTCCAGCTTTTTTTACAGATGAGAAAATCGAAGCAAATAGGATTAAGTGACTTACCCAGCTAATAAGTGTTTTCAGGTCACATTTGAACTCAGATCTTCCTAACTCTATACCTGGCATTCTATCCATTGTGCCACTCAGCTGCCCAAGCCCAGTGGACAGATAATTCAGTCAATATTTTTTATTGAGTCACTGGAAACCACTAGATTATTTGGAAAAGTTACATAATGCTTATCCTTGGATCTCTTCAATAATTAAAAAAGAAAAACTATCTGGCTATTAACATACTCACCCACCCATAGGCAGAAATCTGAGTCATATTGAGGTCCCTTCCTACTCTATTTGCCTGTAATTCTACTGTGTAAAGATACTATGGAAATAATTTTCATGCATAGTTTTTCTAATTACCATGATTATTTTGCTTATTATCATCAGTTTCACATAACTGTGTGATGACACTTTCCATTAATGCTACTAGCTTTATCAAAGAAAAAGAACTATTTGGATTTTCCCTCTAATGTTCTAAGGGATGTGATCCTTAAATATATTCCCCTAACCTTTTATTCTCATCACTTAATTTTTACCCCTCTCTTATTTTCTTCTCTGTCTATAGTTTAGATAATGGATATGGAGCTATGGAGTAGCCACCCATAAAAATAAATTTAAAAAAAAGTTACAGCTACCCAAAGTACTGGAATTAATATATCTAATGCTTGTTACCATGACTGCAGTCAGCCTAGGAAATAGTCCAATGGTTGTTTCATGTAAGGGCAAGAATTGTGTGCTAATCCCTAGATCCTATACATTAAGAGATAGACCCTGAGTTTTGAAATAAACCTCTCAAAATCTATATTTGTGATTATCTATGAAATGTATGGATAGGCAAGAAAGAAAAAAAAAGAAAAGAAAATGTTGCCCCATGTATCATAGTCTCAAAGCTTTCAATTCTTGTTACGATCCTATTTTGGAAAGATGAGAGCTCTGAAGCATCGGCTTAGTTCTTGATCAGCTCTTTAATGGATTATAGCTCCCTGACCTGGGAAAGTTCAGGGACAGAAAAGTGTGCACTCTGTGATTAAGCTTTCCTGCATTAACTTCAGCTATGTTATTACCTTTCAGTGTATTTGCACAGTTAAGAATGTCAATGCATTGGTTCAATATTACACAATACATTTCTATCACAACTATTTGAAGTAGGTAAGAGGATGTAAATGAAGACATCTGGGGAAGATAAATGTTCTGTAAATATAGATAAATTAATAATAGTTACTTTCCCATTGTACAAAAGGAAAGAAAGGTATTAGAAAGGCTGTATCTTCAATATAAAATGATTCATTATTTGCCAGGTTTATAATTCAGACCTCATTTATCAGGGCATTAGCAGCAGTCACTGGACAATTGGTATATAAACATATAGATTGTGAATCCTTCAGTAAAGCATTTAGTAAGTACTTACAATATGCTAAACATTGTACCAAATTCTAGGAATACAAAAAAATAGCCCTTGTCCTCAAGGATCTCACAATTGAATGGATGAAAAACGTGCAAAAATAATGTATAATATGTATAACAACATATTCACAGGATAAATTGTAGATAATCCCAGAATCTTGGAAGGAAAGTTACAGTGTTAATGGAATATGGGAGTTCTTAGAGGTAAGTAAGGTATCAGAAGATTGGAAAGTAGCAGGGAGAGGCAAATTATGAAGGGTTTGAAAAGCCAGAATAAAGTCAAAGAACAGTTTGAGATGACTTGATAATACAAAATTTGAGAAAACTAAAATTATTTCAATAAGTGCAAAAGATTAAGTACACTGAAAATTATATTCTACAAATACAGGTGCTGAACAGGGAGAGTAAAGAAACATTAGAAGTAAGGTCCAGTGAATCTGAGACCATAATCTACCTGGAGGAGATGCTGTGAACCAAATTTCAATGTAGAACATAAAGCATGAGTTATTAGTCCTCTCTTCTGATATTTTTCTTCTAGTCCTATTGGTATTGGTTCAACTTCATAAATATAAATGGAGAAGAGAGATAGAAGGTACATTCTTGGGGAAAGAAGTAAAGAAGGGATTAGAAACTTTATAGCACCATGCTAAATGTTTTATAAATATTATTTAATTTGATTGTCACAACAACCCTGAAATTTCATTGTCTCTATTTTACATTAGGAAACTGAGTCAAGTTTGGAAGTTAAATGACTTGACTAAGGTCTCATAGCTAGTAAGTATCTAAAGTTGCAACATGCAAAAAAATGACACGCAAAATCCACATATACAGAATAAATTGTGAATAATCTTAGAAGGAAGGCAGTAGCCTTAAGAGGCACTAGGATCTTGGAGACTTTTTGATTCCAGATCCAGCATTCTATCCAGTCATCCAGATAGAAATGGGAAATGTCATTAGTAGTGGTGCTGTGTCAGTGAGTTCTTATGCTTCTTTCTTAGAAGTGTTTATAATTTAGTTGATGTGTATCCTTCTGGTGCAGATGGAAATTTCTCTATAGCTTAATAGACAGCCTTCGAGAAGTGTTATTGCTGACAAATTTATTCCTTGGCAGCCAGTGTGATTATGAGCTTTCCCTAACATAAGTAGGCTGGTCCTTGGGCAACAGACATCCAGTGCATCACAAGGTTTACCTGGGTTGGTAGGACCTCAAAGCTTATTTTCCACTGATAGAGACTTAGAGGCACCAGGACTGCCTCTGTGCCATTAAGAGTCATCTATCCAAGAAAAAACTTTAGTGGAGAAATTGTAGAGAACCAGGACTCTGGAGAGGCATACTTGAAAAAAGGTGTTAATTCAGAGGAATTGATAAGACAATGATTATCTAGTTTAGCATGGTGATTAATAGTTCTCTAGTTCAGTACATGTACTTAGTACTAATATAGTTCTATAAGATTGACACCTATTCTACAAGATTCACACCTGTGATAATGTAATTATAATAGAATATATAAGTGCCAACAAGGACTGGAGAAGAGATATTCACTCCATCTCCCACAACTGTGGTGGCTGGCCTGTCTTCCTTCATTTCTCCACTGAGACCAAGGCCGGTCCGAAGGGCTTCCAGAAAGCTAGCCCAGGCCCCAGGTAAAGAGACAGACTGTGAAGGAGACAATAAAGACTTTTGGACTTTAGCTCTGGCTATTCTTGTGGTGATTACTCAGCTGAAACGAAAGCTGATCCAAAGACCTCCAGAACATTACATATAATTATATAAAGAGAATAAATAACTTACATTTTATAGCTCTGTAATTAAAAAAAAAAAGTATTAGTAGTTAGGGAACTGACCTTGAAACCAAAAAAAAAAAAAAAAAAAAACAAAAAAAAAACCCTGTTTAAATCTCACCTCTGATAAATGTTGGCTGTGTAATCCTGGGCAGGTAACTTGTCTTCTCTGTCTCTCAGTCAACTCTCTAAATTGAAGAGATCTGCCAATTTGCATCAGTAAAGGAGTTTCCTCACCTGAGAGTTCCCTAAGACAATGGAGTTACAGATCCATTCCCTATCCTTATCCTGTCTCCTATTGTAATCTTTAAAGCATTTTGGATGAAGTTACATCAATTTTCTGGACTTTGGTTTGTTCTTTTATAAAAGTAGTCCCCCACTAGTACAGTTTAGCTATCTATTTCTTCCTGTAACTCAATTAACTTCTCCTCAAAGAATTTGGATGTTATACTACTTGGTGCATATATGTTTAGTATATGAACTCCATATGAGCTCAAGCAAAGTGAAATATACTATGTAGCAAAGTTGTGGGATGATCAGCTATGAATGACTTTGTTATTCTAAGCAATACAATGATTCAAGACTACTCTGAAGGACTTATCATGAAAAAAGGCTATCCATAATCAGAGAAAAAAATTATTGTATCTATCTGAAACATATTTTTATTAATACTTTTAATACTTTTTTTCTTTAAGGTTTTTTTGGGGGGAGGGGGGAAATCTACATTTTCTTTTGCAATATGACTTTTATGAAAATATTTTGCATAACTTCACATGTGCCTTTTCAATGGTGGAATGGGGTATGGGGAAGATGGGAGAGGATATGAAAATCAAAGTTTTTTTAAAAAATGTAAAAATTGTTTTACATGTAACTGGGGAAAATAAAAATATTAAAACAAAAAATAAAAATAAAATCATTTCAAGAAAAAGATTTTAAAAAGAGTAGATATCATGAGAGGATTGAGCTGGTAGAGGCAGCAATCTCTTCTTCCTCTGATTAGGAGACAAAATTTGTTCCCAAACCCTAATCCTTGAATTCAGAATTTGTCTAATTTGAGTGACCTAATTTGACTTTGCGGGGATCATTTTGGTGCATTGAAGCTGAATGAAAGTTGTAGTTAAACCAAAATTTCAATGAGATGGGATAAAATTGTGCTCCTTTGAGGCCTGACTGACCCAGTTTGGCTAGCTACATAGGTCAAATGAACTAGAAAATCTCCAAGGTTCCCAGTCATTTTGTATTATTTGAACATGACCCCACAAAGCTTTTGGAATAACAACAAAACATGGAAGATGTTTTATTACACATAATTTTTATTGCATCATGATCTGGAAAAGGATGCATTTAATATTTCTGTTTTTCTGCATTTGATTATGAGTTTTTTATGATCTAATTTATGGTCAATTTTTGAGTAAGTGCCATGTATCACTGAGAAAAAGGCATATTTCTTTCTATCCCCATTCAATTTTCTCCAAGGACTAACTATTACATTTACATATTACATATTTAGTAGTTACATATGGTAACTACTAAAATTCTATTCACTACCTTATTTTGTGGTTAGATTTATCTAATTCTGAGAAAGAGACTGAGGTTCCCTACTAGTATAGAATCTATCTATTTTGATCTGTTACTCAGTTAACTTCTCCTTTAAGAATTGGAATGCTATATCATTTGGTGCATATATGTTTAGTGCTAATATTATTCATTGTCTATGGTACCAAGATGTACTATTCTTCTTTACCTCTTTTAATTAGATCTATTTTTGCTTTTGCTTTGTCTGAGATCAGAATTGCTACCTCTGCTTTTTTTTAACATCAGTTGAAGGATAATATATTCTGCTGCAGCCTTTTACTTTTATTTCATTATATATATATCTATATATATGTACATATATATGGATATATTTCTATATAGCTTCATGTGTTTCAACATATAAATCTTTAAAAAAAATAGGTGATCTTTGGTGTAAAGTGTAATAGCTAAGCTACTAATTGTATATATATTTATTGAAAATTATTTAAACCATGAACAAGGAAATTTAGCTAATTAAAGTGAAATCAAGGATCTTGGCTTCCACTTTTTTCTGGATTCTCTTGGTGGTTTCTTTCATTTACATAAATATACAGATATATACACGTATATAAATGTTTATTATAAAGCATTATTGTGCTTGTATATAAACAAATAAATATATTTTATAAATATGGCTATGTGTATATGTTCTGAAGTATATATAAGTATATATTATGTAAGGAAGTAAATATATGCATAAATAGATATCTATCTTATAGATATAAATAACAAATACTCTCACTATCACTTCTAAGCACTACTTTTACTCCTAACTTTAGGCTTGTATCTCCAAAAGCTCATAGAATCTTTCTAGAAGGATCACCCATCCATATTTCAATCCTGTATTAAAAACCTAAATATAGTCCAATCTCAGGCTGTCACATATAACTTATTATTTAACCATGAATAAGTCATTTAACATTTTTGTGCTTCAGTTTCCTCACCTACAAAATGTGGATAACAATGCTTGTATTATCTGATTGTTAGTGTTGTGAGGAAAGCATTTTGTAATTTTAAGCACTATGTAATTCATAATATGTTACTTGTTGTTTCGTCATTTTTCAGTCATGTCCAACTCTTCTTTCTTGGCAAAGATGCTACTATTTCCTTCTTCAGCTCATCTTATAGAACAGGAAACTGAGACAAAAAGGATTAAGTCACTTGCCCAGAGTCATACAACTAGTAAGTGTGTGAGGCTGGATTTGAACTCAGAAAGATGAGACTTCTTCACTTCACTTTATCCACTGAGCCATTTAATTATCTCAATTCATATTTAAAACACTACATATTCTTAGATACTAATTATTATTTGCCTTTCAAATATGTTCTTTCATTCTATTTCACTATTTCCCCCCCTGTGACATAGCCATTGACCTAGTTTCCTACTATGGAAACTAGGATTATCCCTCTCCCTTTCTTCTCATATCCAATCAGGCTCCAAGTCTTGATCTTATTACTATAACAAGCCTTGAGTCCATCCTTCCCTATTAATGCTACTGCCACATTAGTATAATTCCAACTGAAGTATTATAATAATCTTTTCAAAGTTCTTTTTCTCTATCACCCTCACAATTGCTTCTCTCCTACAACCCATCTTTCATCCTTTCACTTGAAGAAAGGATATTCTTTCTTAAATCTAAGTCTGGTTTTGTCATTCCTTGCTTATAAATCTTAAAGGGCTCTCTATTATCTATTAAGTAAAGTGTAAACTCCTTTGTAGAGTATTCAAAGTCTTACCCAATCTAGTACCCACCAATTTCTTCTATACAATTTATGCTGGAGCCAAATGGAACTACTCTATCCTCTCTGAAATGCTGCCCACTCTCCTCACAGGCAGACCTTTCCTAATCTTTTCAGCTACTATAAACCCTCCCTTCTAAAGTTATCTCATACATATTTTGTTTCTATTTGTGAGTATGTCTATCCTCTCTTAGAATGCAAACTCATTGAGGTCAGGTTCTGTTTCACTGTTGTCTTTGTACCCCTAGCACAGTGCTTAGCACATAGTGGCACTTAATATGTACATGTCAAATGACTGAGTGATTGATGGACTCCAAGAACAGCCCTTTTTTTACTGGATCATGGTGCTTTTGCCAAGTACTATATTTTTGTTCTTTGTGAAAATGTTAGCCCTCATTAACAAGCTGTTAGAAAGCTGGTACTATTTCTTATATTTAAGATTTGAATCTCCCCTAGGTCCTAGCACAGTGCTCCAACCTCAATAAAAGGCTGTTATACTGAATTGAAAAGAAAATAGAAGGTGTGATGTAAAGAATCCTCTTATCATTTGTATGATCTGCTCCTTATTTATCTGTTTCTAAATCAAGAATTTCAGCTGGTGCATTTTATTGAAGCAAGGCTCACCTATGTTCTTTTATTTCAGTGAATTTCTGTATCAACTTAAAAGTCTTTATTGTTAATACTGAAAAAGGAATGTTCAGACATACAGCACCTATTTCTAGCTTTGGGTCTAAGTACAGAACATTTCTGTAACCCCTAAGCTTTCTCTGAGGCTATCAGCCTAGTACTAGCTACTACCCTTTCCTCCTCTCCCCATCTTGACCACATGATGAACCAGATAAATTCTGCACTACTTTTCTTGAGTCACATGTCCTCTTACCAAATTGATGATTGGTGACATAATTCACTCACTTCTTAATTCTTTATGACCTGGGTTCTGAGCTCATCATTCAACTAAACTTCATTCTCCAAAGTCATTAATAAAATCTCTTCCTCCTTCACTGTCTTTCTCACCCCCCCTTTCTCTTTCCCCCCAATACGGGTTAAGTCACTTGTCCAGGGTAACACAATTACTAAACCTGAGGCGAAATTTGAACCTAAGTCCAGTGCTCTTTCCACTGCTACTGTACCATCTAATTGCCCTAAATGATCTTTTAATGACAAATCCAAGGATTTTTGTCTCAAATCTTATCCTTGATTTCTTTGCAGCTTTTGACCCTATTGATCAACTTGTCCAGTGGACTTCAAAACACTGCTCTCCCCTGAATTTTCTCCACCCTTCTGAGTCTCCTTTGTTACATGTTTATTCAAGTCATGCCAACTAACTGTGGCTGTTTCAATGGCTTTGCCTTTGGCCTTTTCTCTTCTCCTATATTATTTTACTTAATCATAGATTCAATTATCATCTCTATTCTTATGATTTTCAAGTATACTTATCCAATAGTATTTTCACCTGTTTTGTTGTTGTTTACTTGCTATTTTTTGTCTTTCACATTTTTATTCCTTTTTGATCTGATTTTTTTTAATGCAGCATGATAAATGTGGAAATATGTATAGAAGAATTACATGTTTAACATATATTGTATTACTTGCCATCTAGGGGAGGGGGTGGAGGGAAAGAAGGGAGAAAAATCTGGAACACAAGATTTTTCAAGGATGAATGTTGAAAACAATCTTTGCACATATTTGACAAATAAAAAGCTATTTTTAAAAAAGAAGATGCAAAAAAAATAAAAAATAAAAATATATACTTAATTAGTCCTAATCACTCTGCTGAACTTTAGTCTTGCATGTCCAAATATTAGACATCTTAAACTGATTGTTCTGTGGATATATGAGAAATCCAGAACTGAAGTCATAATTTCCCCTCATTCTCTCCCCCTTCTAAATTTTCCCTTTCCTATAAAGTGTAATATTGCTTTTCTAATCCTCTAAGTTGAAAACCCAGGTGTCATTCTTGACCCTTTATTCTTTATAATAGCTCATATCCAATCTGTTGCCAAGATCTATTGATTTTACTTTTATAAAAATCTTCCCTACATGTCCCCTTCTTTCCTCTGACACCTGGCATGTGCCCTTATCTCCTCATGGATGGACAATTGCAATCGCTGCTGGCTATTCTACCTACCTCAAGTTTCTTCCAACTCCAGTCCAACTTCTTTTTAGTTTTTAAATTATTTTAGTTTATTTATTTTTAATTAAAAGTTTTATTTTCAAAATATATACATGGATAATTTTCAGCATTCACTCTTACAAAACCTTGTGTTCTAATTTGTCCCCTCTTTTCCCCCCACCCCCTTCCCTAGACAGCAAGTGATCCAATATATGCTAAACATGTGCAATTCTTCTACATGTATTTCCACAATTATCTTGCTGCACAAGAAAAATCAGATTAAAAAGGGAAAAAAAGAGAAATAGAACAAAATGCAAGCAAACAAGAACAAAAAGAGTGAAAATACTATGTTTGTGATCCACATTTAGTTTCCACTGTCCTCTCTCTGGGCGCAGATGGCTTCTTCATCAAAAGACCATTGGAATTGGTCTGAATCATCTCATTGTTGATGAGAGTCATGTCCAACAGAATAGGTCATAGTATAATCTTGTTGTTGCTGTATATAATGATCTGGTTCTGCTCATTTCACTTAGCATCATTTCCTGTAAGTCTCTCCAGGCTTCTCTGAAATCAACCTGCTGATCACTTTTTGATAGAACAATAATATTCCATAACATTCCAGTGCAGTTTCAATGCAGCAACAAAATCAATTTTTCTAAAGGTCCCATTGTGTCCACCCCACCCCAACCCCCTTATCAATAAATTCTAGTGGCACCCTATCACATCTGGGACCAAATACAAAATCTTTTATTTGGTATTCAAAGTCCTTTATACTCCTACCCTTATATCTTCCATATATATATATATATAATTTTTCTTTTACTGGGGCAATTGGGGTTAAATGACTTGCCCAGGGTCACACAGCTAGGAAATATTAAGTGTCTGAGGCCAGATTTGAACTCAGGTCCTCCTGCCTTCAGGGTTGGAACTCTATCCACTGTGCCACCTAGCTACCCCCTATTTCCCCTCTTCTTATATTTTAAACTCTACCATGCTCTGAAATCCAACAAACACTGGACTACTTCCTATTCCATGCACAGGACACTCCATCTCTCACCTTACTTATTTTTACTTATTGCTCTTTGCAAGAAATGTTCTCCCTCTTCATCCTTATTTCCCAGTTTTACCTTAAATCCCAGCTAAAATCATACCCTCTCTATAAAGCCTCTTCCTTCATCATTTCTATCCTTTCCATTGATATTTTTTACTACTTTTCTTGTATACAACTTGTTTGTCCACAGTTATCTGCATATTGTCTCTTTCATTAAACTGCAAGCTCTTTATAGGTAGGGACTCTTTCTTCTTTCTTTGTATTCCCAACACTTAACATAGTACCCATCACATAAAAGACATCTAATGAAAGGCTTTGAGATTGTTTGAAGCAAGAGTAATGTCTTAGGAGCAGTTGGGTGGTGCAGTGGATAGAACACCAGCCCTGAAATAGGAGGACCTGAGTTCAAATGTGACCTCAGACATTTAACACTTACTGGCTGTGTGATCCTGGCCAAGTTACTTAACTCCAATTGCCTCAGGGAAAAAAAAAGAATAATGCCTTATAGGACCATATATATGACACAGGAAATTGAATGTTAGGTTTGGAACTAGGCAGAAATGGGCTTAAGTCCTGCCTTTTCTATTATCTCTGATATGTTATAAAATAATTGATGATTTTCATTGATGGAGGAAGTTTTCAACTGAAAGTTCCCCATAATGATGTAATAACAAGTCCCAAAGAGAAAGCCCTTTTATGTAATGTATTTGATATATGTAATGTAGATGGTAAATATATGTTCTGTTTTGTACTCATGTAAACATATAATCAGTTTAATATATTAATATTTATAATATATGCAAAATTTATAATATAACATGGCACATGGTAACATGATGGAATATGTAGCATAAAACATGCAACCTATAAAAATTTAAGATTATTTCATATTTAGCATTTGTAATTCTATCAGTCTAATATTGCACTTATTACTAGTGGCATTGTAATAAACCATATATCATATGCCATATATATTGTTAGGATTACTAAGTGAGAACTCAGGTTGTCTGGATGGTGACAAGGTGAGAATTCAGGTTTTCTGGACAATTACAAGGTGAGAACTCAGGTTGACTTGATAGAGGGGGCAAGCTCATTGGCTGGGGTGGTTCTTCCCAGAAGCCCTTGCATTATCCCACGCCCATTCTCTGGGAGAATAAAAAGAGACAGCACTGGGCGCAGAGAGCAGATCGGCCTGGAGAAGGATAAGAGCTGGAGGAGATTCAGAGCCAGGATTCAAGAAGAAGACTCTCTGCATTACATCAGGCCTGACGGGGCTCTCTGCAGGAAGGGAAGTCACTTCTTTGGACAAGAGTTAACAGCAACTGCCTGGAGACAACGGTTCGTTACAGGAAGAAGAATCTGTCTGAGAGATTTGATTAGACACAGCAGATCTCTTCCCAGAGAGCGATCCGGCAGCTTCTGGAGTCGACAGCTCGCTACATTTGGCGCCCAACGTGGGGCAAGGACTTTTGCTTATCCTGACAAGAGGAGCTAGACCTGACCTTTGCAATTTGGTGCCCGAACAGGGACAGACACGGTCCTGATTCCAGTGGAAAAGCCTCCCATCCAGATCTCAGTCTCTCTGACCCAGAACCGTGAGTAACGAGGAAACTTTGTTAAAGATTAAGTGAGCGTGCTAATAGATAAATAAGGAACTTAACTTGTTAAGGGCTAAACCAGGAATCTCTTATAGCTGAAATGGGGCAGATGTTAGCTATATTCAATCCCCTGACCTCAGCCGACTCAACCCCAGCCCCAGAAGCAACCTCAGCTCCACCCCCATTCAGGAGTGGTACTATAGAGAGTATAATCAACATAATTGAGGAGCAGAGTTTACTTGTAACCTGGGTACAGATTGCTAAACTCTTGGCTGCATTAAGATGCACATCCCCTTGGTTCTTAGAGGAAGAAAAGATAGATGTAGATAAATGGAAGCTAGTGGGATATGAAATGAAAGAATTTCAAGCAAAAAATGGGCCTCGTTCAATTTCTGCAGAAGTATTTTATATCTACAACATAGTTCAATTAGCCTTAAACTATCAAGCAAGTTGTAGGAGAAGGAAAAGTTCTAAAAATGAACAGAGGAGGAAGTGTGAGGAAAAAAGGAAAGATCAAGATCTTTCCCTAGAGCAAGAGGATTTAAATGAGGAATTATGGTATGATTCTCTTGAAGAAGCTTCAACCCTGCCTAGAGAACAGATTATTGACAGGCCCACATCAACCCCACCTTCAGAGATGGAGGAAGAAAGAGGGGAAGAGGCAGAAACACAAACAGAATTGCCTGTGAAGAAGCCTAAGCCTATGACAAGATTAGAAAAAGCATTGGTTAAAGCTAAGAGAGAAGGACAGGATATAAGTGATTTTATACATGCATATCCTGTGATTGAAAATACTGACTCTGTAGGTAAAAAAAGGAGAAGATATGCACCTTTAGATTTGAATACAATTAAGGATTTGAAAAAAGGTTGTACCCTTTATGGGGCTACATCAGCTTATGTCAAAATGTTACTAGATGGTTTGTCTTATGAAGTCCTAACCCCGAATGATTGGAAATCCATAGCAAGGACATGTCTGGAACCTGGAGAAAATTTATTATGGCTTGCGGAATTTCATGAATTATGTAAAATTCAAGTCAGATGCAATTTGGAAATAGGAGTTAACACACAATTCACTTTTGAGCACTTAGCTGGTGAAGGTCAATATGGAGAGAATTCGGAACAGATTAATTATACCATGACAATATATGAACAAATTGCTAAGGCTGCAATAAAAGCTTGGGGTGTCCTTCCTGGACAGAAAGATCGTGGAGAGGCTTTCACTAAAATACAGCAAGGTCCCAATGAACCTTTTGCAGATTTTGTGGGACGTTTGCAAACTGCTGTCAAAAGAACTATTGGAGAAAATTCAGCTACAGAAATAATGACCAGACATCTGGCTAAGGAAAATGCCAATGAGATTTGCAAAAGAATTATATGGGGATTAGACAAAGATGCTCCTTTAGAGGAGATCATAAGACGCTGTGCTACAGTGGGAACAAATGCTTTTTACACCCGGACAATGATGAATGTGGAAAGACAGGGTCCCTCCTGGCAAGGGACTTCTAGAGAAACTCGGCGATGTTTTCAATGTGGAAAAATTGGGCATCTAAGAGCTCAGTGTAGATATGGAGATACAGTGAGAAGACAGGGTGAGAGAAGACCTAAAACTCCATGTCCAAAATGTCACAAGGGCCTCCACTGGGCCTCCGAATGTAGATTGACCCAGGGAAATGACAGGTGGGACCCAGCTTCAGCCCCCCAAGTGGGGCATGATGGCAGCCGAGGTTACATCCAGAGAATTTTAAGACACGATCAATCAGCCAAAAGGCAATCAGATGGAAGAAAGGGATTGAAATTAGGAAAAATAGAGTTGTGTGCAGTAGAGACTACCGAGATACTCCCTGGAGAAGTGAAATCTGTTCCTGTTGAGCCTATGGATCCTTTGCCTCCAGGCACAGTAGGCTTGACCATTTCACCTTCTGAGAGTGCCTACAAAACAGTGTCCATCCATACACTGATGTGGGAGACTGGAGAACGTGTATCTAATATCCCAGTCACTAACACAGGCAGACAACGTGTGATTTATCAACCAGGAGAAGTAGTAGCATCAGGCTTATTGTTACGGACCCCTAATAAGCAACCTAGTGATAGTCGCCTAGATTTTGACTCCAATGAACAAAATCCAGGAATATATTGGACAGCAGCTGTGACAGCTGACCGACCTATGCTTACTATTTATATAAACAGAATACCATTTGAAGGATTGGTAGACACGGGTGCAGATCGTACAGTTATTAGAGGTGCCAATTGGCCCGTTCACTGGCCAAAGATTAAAGCAGACACCTATATGTCTGGGGTGGGAGGATCAATAGCAGCAGAAGTTAGTGCTAGACCTTTGAGATGGGTATTTGAAGGAGAAACAGGAGCTTTTACTCCTTTTGTGGTTGAAAAAATCCCCATCAATCTGTGGGGAAGAGACATTTTACAGCAGATAGGATTACAAATAAGCACTTCGGCTTTTTAGGCAGGGCTGCTGTTGAAGGCCTACCTGCATTTTCACCAGTTCCTATTCAGTGGAAGACTGATTCATGAGTGTGGGTAGAACAGTGGCCCTTAAGAAGTGATAAAATTCAGGCCTTATTAGACATAGTGCAAGAACAACTTGACCAAGGACACTTGCGGCCTTCTCTAAGTCCTTGGAATTCCCCAGTATTTGTGGTGAAAAAGAAATCTGGAAAATGGAGGATGATAACTGATCTAAGAAGAGTAAATGAACAGATGGAAACTATGGGAACTCTTCAGCCTGGACTTCCATCTCCTACTCAGTTGCCAAGAGAATGGCCTCTATGGGTTATAGACATTAAGGATTGTTTCTATTCTATTCCTCTAGATAAGGAGGATATGAAAAGATTTGCTTTTTCAGTGCCTAGTGTTAATTTGGCTGAGCCTTATAAAAGATATGAATGGACAGTTTTGCCACAGGGAATGAAAAACAGCCCTACTATGTGCCAAATGTATGTTGCAGCTGCTCTTGCTCCAGTAAGAAAAGCCTTTCCAAAAGTAATATTGTTACATTATATGGATGATATTTTGGGATGTGCACCTGAGGAACAAATGTTAGAGGCATGTCTACAAAGGACCAACAATCTTTACAGATGCCTCCAAAGAAAATATTTGTGCCATATACTCTCATGATTTAACCATAAAGAGAGTAATCAGGACTCCTTTTCAATCCACTCAACAGAATGAATTATTTGCTATCATGCTAGCTCTCACTTATTACCCAGGAGACGTAAATATAATTACTGATTCAGCCTATTCAGTAGGTGTAGTACAAAGAATTGCCACAGCCCAAATAAAATTTGCAGCCTCCAATATTTATCAGCTCTTTAAGGAACTTCAAGAGCAAGTGAGAAAACATCCAGGCAAGATTTATATCTTGCATGTCCACTCACATAGTGGACTTCCAGGTCCCATTTTGATGGAAATTCAAAGGCAGATAGCCTTCTAACCATGTTAGCCAGTAGTCCTTTATTTCAGGAAGCACAAGAATCTCATTCTAAATATCATCAGGCTGCTCGAGCTTTACGTTTACAATTTGGAATCACAAGAGAGGAAGCTAGAAGCATAGTAAAAAGCTGTACAGCTTGTCTTCCTTTCCACGCTCCTACACTCCCTCCAGGGAAGAATCCTCGTGGTTTGAGACCCAATGAAATCTGGCAAATGGATGTGACCCATTATAAATCTTTTGGTCGTCTATCTTTTATTCATGTTGTGGTAGACACCTTTTCAGGATTCACATTTGCAATGCCAGCAGCAAAAGAGACAGCCCGAGTGGTCACTGAATTCCTTATACAGGCTTTTGCAATTATGGGTGTGCCACAAGCAATAAAAACAGACAATGGACCTGCATATACGTCCAAACATTTTACACACTTTTGTGCACAGTATAAGATTTTACATACCACGGGCATACCCTTTAATCCTCAAGGGCAGGCAATAGTAGAGAGAAGAAACAGAGATATTAAGACACTCCTCCAAAAACAAAAGAAAGGGGGAGCCACAGGTAGCCCTAGGGAACTTCTAAATTTAGTTCTCTATACCATTAATTTTCTAATTTTTGACAAAGATGCACTGGCTCCAGCAGACAGGTTTTATAACCCACCAGAAGGGCAGTGTCCAGTGAGAGCATCTCCACTGTCCTTAGATAATCGCCAGGTGATGTGGAGAGATCCAGAAAGTGGTGAATGGAAGGGACCAGATAGGTTAACTGCCTGGGGGAGAGGGTTTGCTTGTATTTCTTCAGCAGGAGAAGGAATCAGATGGGTGCCAACGAGTCATATTCGCCTTGTCCACCAGAGAGAGACAGAAAAAGAGAAAGACCTCAAAATAAAGGAGAAGATCTAAGAAACATCTGACACTGAAAGAGCATGGATAATAAGAAGACTGTTAAAGAACTTTAAAAACCAGCAGGAATCATTGGACTTCCTCACACAAGATGAGACTAATGGACAATGGACTTATGGACATTTATAAATTTTCAATTTATGATTATGTTATATACTTCTAGCATGTGTTATGTTACTATGTTACTATGTTACTATGTGCTTATGTAATTCATGTAATTATCTGTAATACTTCCCATATTGATGGATTTATGTTTCAAGGTCATTTATGTAATTATCTGTAATACTTCCCATATTGATGGATTTATGTTTCAAGGTCATGACTGTCCTATGTTCTAAATCAAAAGAAAGGGGGAGATGTTAGGATTACTAAGTGAGAACTCAGGTTGTCTGGATGGTGACAAGGTGAGAATTCAGGTTTTCTGGACAATTACAAGGTGAGAACTCAGGTTGACTTGATAGAGGGGGCAAGCTCATTGGCTGGGGTGGTTCTTCCCAGAAGCCCTTGCATTATCCCACGCCCATTCTCTGGGAGAATAAAAAGAGACAGCACTGGGCGCAGAGAGCAGATCGGCCTGGAGAAGGATAAGAGCTGGAGGAGATTCAGAGCCAGGATTCAAGAAGAAGACTCTCTGCATTACATCAGGCCTGACGGGGCTCTCTGCAGGAAGGGAAGTCACTTCTTTGGACAAGAGTTAACAGCAACTGCCTGGAGACAACGGTTCGTTACAGGAAGAAGAATCTGTCTGAGAGATTTGATTAGACACAGCAGATCTCTTCCCAGAGAGCGATCCGGCAGCTTCTGGAGTCAACAGCTCGCTACAATATATGACAAATTCAAATATGCAATTTAGGGAATGAAATGTATTCAAATGTGAATTAAAATGTATTTAATATGCTATGTAATATGTTCTGTAATATATGGAATACTTGAAATGAAACATGTAATATCTGTAATGTGAACAATATACCACATATACAATGTATGTGTTTGCTTAATAACAACAATGGCTAACTTCCATATAGTGCTTTAAGTTTTGTAAAACACTTTACATATGTTATATCCTTTGATTCTAATAACAAGGTATTTGTTGTGGGTATTATTATTATTATTACCATTTTATAGATGCAGTAATAAGAGAGAGGTGTCAACTGATTTGTCTATGAACAGTTAAGAATCTGAGACAAGATTCAAATTTAGATCTTTCTGCTTCTAAATACAGTACTCTATTCACTATACCGTGTTGCCTCAATATGTAATGACCTTCAAATATGGAGATCTTCAAGCATAGTTTGGAAGAATATCTATTAAGCTCAGTAGAGGAGAGATTCCATTTAAATTTGAATTAGATGAGTATGTCACTAAGATCTCATTCATCTCTCAAATTTTATTTATGTGATAGTCTTTTCAACAAATCACCCTACAATAGATGAAAACATCAAACTTTTCTATTTTATTCCAAAAGGAATTTTGGCATCTGGAAAGTGCTTCTGAGATCATTTTCTCCCTCTCCTTCATTTCACAAATAAGGAAAATTGGGTCTAGAGATATCAAATGATTTCCTTGTGGTCAGTGATAAGGGAAGGAGTAGTTCTCCTGCTTTTAAATTGAATATTCCTTCTATTACATCTCCCTACCATCCCGTTGATCTCTGAACTCTTTTCCTAGAATGTTTTAAGGCTGAACATGGCAGCAAATCCTATCTTGCTCATATTAGGTACTCACTGTGTATTTGATTAAACCAATAAATGATTGCTTTGATAAAATTTTTATTAATCACACCAGAATTTTCTATAGTGTTAAAACACTTTCAACACATGATCTCATTTGATCTTCCCAACACCCATGTTATGGACCAGAACTTGAAACAAGGTGCTAAGTCAGTGGAATCCATAGAGACAATGATTATTTAGCATGGTGCTTAATAGTTCTCTAGTTCAGTGCATGTACTTAGTACTTACTATAGTTCTACAAGATTCACACCTTTGATAGGAGACCATATATAAAGTAGGAGCCTCAGCCAGAAATCGGGGAGATTCAGAAGCTACAGCTCAAGCTCTCGGAATCAAGGCCAGACTGAAAGACTGCCCAGCCCAGGAAGGAGATAATAAAGGATCTAGATTATAAGAAAGCTAACCAAGCTGCAGGAAAGGAGACAAGACTTGGAAAGAGACAATAAAGAATTGGACATTAATCCCTGGCTACACTTGTGGTGATTACTGAACCAAAAGGAAGGCTGTTCCCAGAGAACTCCAAGAAAACTTTAACAGAGAATATTACATTTTAGAGAGAATATTGCATTATCCTGTCTTTATGTATGAAGAAATTGAGATTGAGAAAGGTTGAATGACTTGCCCAAGATCACATCCCAGTGAGTATTATGAGGCAGGATTTGAATTAACATCTTCTTGACTCCAGGTTCAGCTCCCTATTTTCTATGCTACATAATTGCTTTTCTGCCTCTCTTTCTCTTCTAACCAGCTCCTTTCCATTATTGTTCAGTTGCTTTTACTTTTGTGACCCCATACAGAGTTTTCTTGGTAAGGAAGTGGTTTTCCCTTTCCTTCTCCAACTTATTTTATGGATAAGGAAACTAAGGCTAGTCGGGCTTGGTGACTTGTCCAAGCTCACACAGCTAGTTACGTGTCTGAGGCCAGATTTGAACTCAGGAAGGTCATGAAATCATGGAATCATGAAGACTCCAAGTATAGCATTCTATGTGTCTATTTATTTTGTGCCTTATGGATTTTCCTCTTCAAAAGTCCTGGAATCATATACAAATTACCTTTAATACCTCCTAGACTAAGGTAGACTAAGGCTCCACTTTCTGATTCCCAGTCTTTTAAAATATTATAAACCCACACTAATGAAAATAAAAAGAAAACAAAAAATAAACCCAGGCTTTGATATTAACCACCTCATCTAGCTAACTATTGCCTGAAGGATCCTCAGTTTCAACCACAAAGTCTTATAAATCATTTGATTCTTACATCTCCAGCATCACATCTTTCTGATTGTGTATCAGGACTGTCAGTTGGATTTCATATAGTTACATGAAACCTAACAGTTTCACTTGATTAGAGCTGGATTTGTAATACATATGACCTACTTTGTACCTCTTTCCCAAATTCAAAAACAAAATCTGAAACTGAACTCTGTCTCCCTGGGTGGTGATTTTTGTTTCCCCCCTCCCTGTGACTACTTGAAATCAGAGAAGCTTGAAGGGTGCACTATTCTAGTGTATGAATATACCTCCCATTTTTGCTTCTGGAAAAAATACTGTTTTCAGAGAAGTATATGTAAAATTGCTAGAGATTTGTTTTCATCTTCAGGGAAAATTGGGTAAAAGACAAAATCTTAAGAAAACATTTGATAGTCAAGTATACAAGTGTGTTCATAGACCTACAGATCCCACAAGGGTTTCATTCTAAACCTTGTTCCTTATAACAGCATTTCAAATCCTTAAAAATAGCTATTATTGCCCTTCTGAGTTTTCTCTTCAATAGATTAAATATGCCCAGTTCCTTCAATCTAAGTGAAGGACATAAATAAGGAGAATGCAAACAATCATAACAGATCACCATGCAGGTAGAAAAGTCAAGAAGATTTTTGATGATGGGCATACTTTTTGTGGCAGCAAAGAACTTGAAACAAAGTAGATGCCCTTTAGTTGGTGACTGACTAAATAACTTTTGTGGCAAAGAAAAAGAATGGAATATTAATCTGTGTCTGAAGAAATGATGAAGATAAAGAAATTAGAAACACATGGAAAGACTTCTAGGAACCAACACAAAGTAAAAGAAATTTAACCAGAAAAACAATAGACCCAATGATTAGCAACAATGTAAATGGAAAGAACAACAGCAAAAACAAAACAAACACACACAAAAACCCAATTACATGGAATTGAATTTTTTTTGTAATTTTAGTCATCAAGATTGGACCAAAGGAAGAGATTAGTAAAGAAGACTGTCATTTCTTTGCAAAAGATAAAAGATACTCTATATGGAATATCTTGTCAGTTTCAACATGTGATGCTATGTAATTTTGCTCAATTGCTTCATTTTCCTCTATCTATTCATCTATCTATCTATCTATCTATCTATCTATCTATCTATTTATAATGCAAAGGCTCTGGAGCTGTTCCTTACCCATAAAATGAGGACTCTCATGTATCTCCATTTCCCTTCTAGCTCAGAGGTGGGCAAACTATGGCGAAAGATTCTGTTTTTGTTTGGCTCTCTTGCTAAAAATGATTTTTATATTTTATAATGTAATTGGATAAAACTTTATTTAAAATGTAAAAACTATTCTTAAATGTCTAAAAAGAAGCCATTCCAAGTAATTAGCTTGTTGACTCCTATTGCTAGCACATCGTATAAAGCCTTATAATATAATATAAATTCCTTAAGGAAAGGGATTAGTTTTCATTTTAGTGTAGCTAAGATTCTAGGTAAAACTAACAGTGAGTGATACATTGGCTCAATAACATATTTTATGAAATAAACATAAAATCTTATTCTTACACTCAGAAACTCATTCTAATTTTTCTCTGTTTGAATCTTTGTCATCTATTTTAGAGATTTTCATTATATCTACTCTTTTTTCTGTTTTTCTTGCAAAGGCCTTTTGGCTAAAGTCATGCAATTCTCATTTGCTTTGATACTTTAAAATGAATATTTTAAATAAAGTTAATCATTATTTTCTCTAGCAAATTGTTCATATTCAGTTCCTTCTTTTTAGTAAGTTTCACAAGCAGAATAATGTGTATAATCTGCCTTCATTCCTTGAATTAAATCCTCTAGTCAATTAACAAAGATCCAACTTAACTAACAACATTGGGAATTTAATGACACAGCAGCTCAACTCTTCATATAAAGAGAAAAAAATCAAAAGATGAGAAATTTTTATTCTTTTGATAGATCTCAAACTTTTGTTAAAGAGTCTGATAAAGGAAGACCTCAATTTAGTATAGGGAAAATATCCTAAAAGATAATCTGCTATACAGAGACATATTTCTTTATTATTGCTTATAGGATGACATCACATCATTCCCTAATAAGTAGAAATAGAGTTAAGTCTCTGATCAAAGTAAGTATATTTGGCAATAAAACTGGATAGAGAAGATATTGCAGAGAAAGTCACTGGTACATGCATCAATATTTGGGAATCAAGGAAAAAAATTTGTTTCTTTTTATTTAGAGGCAGCTAGTTAGTATAGAGTTCAATTCTAGCCTCAGACACTTACAAGCTATATGAGCCTTAGCAAGTCACTTAACTTCTGTTTGTCTCAGTTTCCTCATCTATACAATAAAGATAATAACACCTATCTCTTGTGAAAATCAAGTGAGATAATAATTGTAAAGCACCTAATATAGTGTCTGGTACATAGTAAGCACTCTATAAATATTAGCTATTAATATCAATTTTGTTTCTTTCCTCTATTTTCTTTCCCTGTTTTTAGATCCTTTATTTCACTATCTCTTCATTAGAACATTAGTTCCTTAAGAGCAGAGACTTTTTCATTTTGTGTTTAAATTCTCACCAGTGTCTGGAATTTTGGGAAGGGGCTGGCAAAATGGACAGCAGATAAATCTGGATTTTGTTGGTAAATAGAATTATAAGGGAGGAAATTCTTCCTGCCAATTCAGATAAATAAAGTTTTACAAGTTACAAGCTTAGAGAGTTGCCTGGGATGCTGAGAACTGTCATGTAGCCACATAGCTATTATGTGCCAGAATCAGAACTTTCAGACTGCTAGAGATACTCTCTAATCCTTATGCCAGTGCTTAATAAATACTTGTTAAAGTAAATTGATTAGTAATACTTTGGCAGATTATATTCGGGCCATTAGAAAGCTTTAAGATAGAAAACTAAATAGATAAAAATTCAGAGGATATCATTAGTTTTAAGAGATAAAGCTATTTTAATTCCTATGTAGAAATATGAGATTTATTTAGAATTGTCTGAACAAGTCATTCTCAAAAAATGTCATGTTTGTGCTTTTTATAGTTTTAAAACTAGATCCTAATTTCAATCTTCTTGTACTAATCATCTTGCTTTGTAGGGAAGGATATAAAAAGTCGTTTACTTATATCTATAAATACTTTTTAAAAATTAGTAATCAACCAACAACCCTTTATTAAGCATCTACTGCACTGGAGATACAAGTATCAAAAAAAAAGATAAATAAAACACACATAAACATATTTTTGGAAGCTCAATGTTAAATATAAACATATTTCATTTCTACTGTGATTTTTCTATAAGATGGGTGTGAAAAATGAAATTTTTGTATGGAGAAACATAATCACCCACAAAATTAATTTAACCTTCCTTATTTTTTAAGAATTCTCTATGAATGTATTATGTAAGTGTCTTATCATAATATGGAGGTAACCTTGGCTTCTGAATATCCAGGTTGTCCAAGTCTATAAGAACGCCTATAAGAATTTAATCAGATCTGTAAAAAGATAGAAAAGAAATTGAATATAATAGGGAAACTGTCCTTCATTTTATAAAGTTTTATTTTAACATTTTCAATGTATTTTATTTTTTTTTGCTCTTTTTTTTATTATATATATATATATATATATATTTTATAATATTATCCCTTGTATTCATTTTTCCAAATTACCCCCCCTCCCTCTATTCCCTCCCCCCGACGACAGGCAATACCATACATTTTACATGTGTTACCATATAGTCTAAGTACAATACATGTGTGTGAATATCATTTTCTTGTTGCACAATAAACATTAGAATCCGAAGGTACATGCAACCTGGGCAGACAGATTGTAGTGCTAACAATTTACATTCCCCTCCCAGTGTTTCTTCTCTGGGTGTATCTACCTCTGTCCATCATTGATCAACTGGAAGTGAGTTGGATCTTCTTTATGTTGAAGATTTCCACTTCCATCAGAATACATCCTCATACAGTATCATTGTTGAAGTATACAGTGATCTTCTGGTTCTGCTCATTTCACTCAGCATCAGTTGATTTAAGTCTCTCCAATCCTCTCTGTATTCCTCCTGCTGGTCATTTCTTACCGAGCAATAATATTCCATAACTTTCATATACCACAATTTACCCAACCATTCTCCAACTGATGGACATCCATTCATCTTCCAGTTTCTAGCTACAACAAAAAGAGCTGCCACAAACATTTTGGCACATATATGTCTCTTTCCGCTCTTTAGTATTTCTTTGGGATATAATCCCAGTAGTAGCGCTGCTGGGTCAAAGGGTATGCACAGTTTGATAACTTTTTGGGCATAATTCCAGATTGCTCTCCAGAATGGCTGGATTCTTTCACAACTCCACCAGCAATGTATTAGTGTCCCAATTTCCCCACATCCCCTCCAACATTTGTCATTATTTGTTCCTGTCATCTTAGCCAATCTGACAGGTGTGTAGTGGTATCTCAGAGTGGTCTTAATTTGCATTTCTCTGATCAGTAGTGATTTGGAACACTCTTTCATGTGAGTGGAATTTTCAATGTATTTTAAATAATTTTTCAGTCTTGTCTGACTCTTTGTAATGCCATTGAGGATTTTTTCTCTTTTTTTCCCTCTTTTTTATTAAAGCTTTTTAATTTTCAAAAGATATCCATGGATAATTTTTCAACATTAACCCTTGCAAAACCTTATATTCCAATTTCTCCGCTCCCCCCACTCTTTCCTTTAGAATCCAATAGATTGGAGAAAGAAACACCTAACTTCAAGATTCTAGGAAAAGGAAAAAAGGAAGGAAAAGAAAGATGATTAAGTTTAGTATACTATCAGTCAGACTACACAGAGAGTATAGTCAGGTGCTTTCCTAAAACTGATATTCTGGATGCTGAAGAAGAATCCTGTATTTCTATTAGTGGTCTGCTGGCCCACCCTACGTTCCCTTTTTTTGTCCCTTCCTTCCTTCTTTCATATTTTATTTCCTTACTTCCCTGAGAAGTAGAAATACTGAAGATTTTTAACAAGGTCTATGTAGACACACTAATTTATGTGTGGTGTTCTTGGTAGCTAAATCATATATTACATTCTCTTGATAGTTAAGTCAGCTAATTAATTAACCTGTATCTGGAAGTTTACAGAAAGCAGGGACATGATCCAGATGTGGGCTTTACTGCTATTTCAGCATCCATAATAATGGATGGGAACTCTGTTAACAGAGATTAGTTAACACATAACCCATATCACTGGCATAAAAGTAATATGCCATACATGAGTCTAAACAATTAACACAAGTTAAAATTTGAGTATTTGAGTATTTTCAGTTAGAAATTTGTTGTAGATAATGTGAATCATACTCATCATTACAGAATATAAAGTTTATGGCATGCCAGATACTCTGAAGTATCCTTGACCCCTAAATTTTCATTTTACGTGCTAGCACAGCTACTCAGCACTAGTTCTGCAATCTTCCTCTGAAGAAGCATTTTTCTTTTTCCATTCACCTTCAGCTCTTGGATTTCACATCTTTGTTTACCAATTCAATCTAACCAAAAGAGAATTGAAATTATTTGGATGCAGAGGAAATGAATTCTAAACTTAATTCTCTGCTATTTGACAATGGATAAATCTTTTAACTTCTCTAGGTTTCATGTTACTCTTCTCTGAAGTGAAAGGGTTGGTCTAGATGATCTTCCAGTTACATTTCAATTTAAGATGTATAATTCTTTGACTTCTCTCAGTTCTCTGGCAACCAAGAGAAATTGAGCAAAGAGTTCCAAGGTAAAGAAATGATTTCCATTATTACTGTTGGTATTACAGATGTGGAGAAAAAACCATGTCTACTGGGTAGATGCATCTGGAATATGGATCATAAGTGAGACATGGCTAAGATGTCTACAGATGTGAAACAGCTGACTCAATAAAAGTCTATAGTTTACAATAGGAATCCATATGTATTCATTCTTGTATACATAAATGTATGCATATTTACATTGTATTCAGGTAGAGCCCCAAAACACTACTCTTTTATAATTTTTTTATATTTTTACAAAATTGATCTTCTGATGTTTAAGGAAGATCCTTAAAGTTGAGTATGGCAGTATGCTTCCTAAATTTGAAAACTGATTTTTTCCCTCTTTCATATGAAAAGGAAAGACTTCATTGAACAAATACAAGCTGATAAGAGAGATCCCAATTACCAGCATTCAGTATTGTTAAGGCATCAGCATAAGTCATGTAATTTTCATCAGTATCCTTTTATGCACATACAAGAATCTACAATGGCAGTAGAAAATACCCATTTCTACAGTGTGTCAATTAGAGAAAATGAATTCATTTTGAATTCATGAATTGGTAAGTTCTTTGGAATAATTACTGATAAATTATCCATCAGGTGCTCATAAGACAACAAAAACCAGATTTGTCTTGAGTAAATCCAAAGTATTTTATTTACAGTAGCTATAAATTATGGGATGCATAACAAAAACTCAGAATAGCTTGTTTTCTTCGGGTCCTCATTTTTTCCCAAATTATTCTACTAAATTTGAGTATTAAGAGTTCATTTCATTCCATTATTTGTCATCCTCTTCCTTATTCTAAAACAATTGTTTATTGATGTTGTGGATATACAAGAAAAATAAGATCTAGCACTGAGGTAACTCTAGACAATTTTTTGGACTAAATTATCTGGAGAGTTATTTCAAATAATCATTCCACTTTGCACGTGTATACATATGGCCTAAGATCAGTTTCTTATCAGCTATCATTCTTACATAGCACTTTTTTGGCTACCATCATAACTAGTTAAGGGCATTTTCAGAAAAGAATAATAGAAATGTGGAAGAGAGTCGTAAGAGATGTAGCCTTGGATATGAATTTCCAGGCTACCTGCTGTTTCTATTTATAGGATTTTTATAGGCAAGAAACTGGATCCCTCAAAGAGAATCCTTTTTATGTAATAGAAGGTACCATATTGTGTTCAGACTGTAACTTCTGTAATATTATTCATCTTTTCAGCCCCCACAATGACTAAATGCTTTACATGTTAGGGGTTTTAAATTTTTGGAATAGATTCAGCTAGAAAAATGACTACAATGTTGCCAGCATTAAAAAAGGGACACAGCTTTATTTTATAAGATAATGACCTTCTCCCTTTCATTGCCTCTTCTGACAAGTTTCCAGAGAGTTCCCTAGAGGTGGAAAGCATTGTCCCTTGTACTCACTCCATTCATAAATGTTAGAGTGGGTGAAGACATATGAAGGAGTGTAAAATTAAGTGTACAGCTGAGTTTCCTGAAGGAAAAAATACCAGAAAACAGTCTTTCCTCTGAAGAACCTTATAAATGTCAGGGACAAAGCTATAAAATATAGAAATATTTTTAGAGGTCTTTCCAAGACTGGGAATGGCCTGGAATTAATCTCTTGTTCTCTTCACTTTATCAAAGATTTCTGCTTTGTACCATGTAGTCAGTGATGAGCAAATTTAGTGGATTTTAATTTAAATAAGGAGTTTTGGGATAGAGAAGCTGCTAAATCTAGAACTAAAGAACATATTTTTTAAAATAGCATAACCAATGAATTCTAATATTCTTATATCCAATTTAATATATTTGACCTTAGTGTGAATGCAGTCATTTATGCTGATATGAAATATGAGTAGTAATATGGCTTCTGCAGAAATTCCAAACTTGTTTTAATCATTTGCTCCAATTTCTTCCTACACAACTCTTTTTCCCCACTTAATAGTATTTTTTTCAAATTACATGTTTTCAACAATTTATTTTCAAGGATTTAAGTTCCAATTTTTCCCTTCCCTAAGCTATATCAGCAATCTTTTATAGCTTACATATGTACAATAATTTAAAATATATTTTCATATTAATCATGTTGTGAAAGAAGAATCAAAAGGGAAAAAGAAAAAAAACAAAAAAAGGTGAAAGTAATGCTTTGATGTGCATTTGGTCTCCATAGTTCTTTGTGTAAATGGCATTTCCCATGCCAAATCTATTAGAATTGTCTTGGATCACTGCATTACTGAGAAGAGTTAAGTCTGTAATAGTTGATCATCATACAATCTTACTATTACTATGTTAAAATATTCTCTTGGTTCTGCTCACTTCACTCAGCAAGAGTTAATGAAAATCTTCCCAAGCTTTATCGAAACATGACTTAATAATGGACTCTTTGCTATCAAGTTCTATATTCTCAGCCTTCTCTATGGTACTTAATAACAAGCAGATCAAATAGGAGAGTGAAGTAAGAACAAGAAGCTTCCTAATAAACCAACCTGTTCATGTATTAGTAGGTATAAAGAACATAGAGTTAAAAGTAACTATTGCATAGCAAGAAATAATTTACATTTTTATTTTCTTATTATGCTGTCTTTTTCCTTTTGGTACAATGTCAAAATTGGTAGGATATAGAGTAAATTATTATTTCCAAACCTAAGTCATTTTTCAGTGGGGCTAATTAATCAAGAAATATTTATTAAAAGGAGGATTCTGAGAAGAGGGTGTAGTAGTTCAGAAAATTCCAAGCTCTCCAGATTTCCACCACAAACAAAACAAAATGGCACCTCAAGGCAAACATACAACAGTGCAAAACAAATAAATCTGGAACAAACTGAGAAGACCAAAAGAAAGACCCCAAGAAGGAGGTTTAACTGGTATGAGTATAAACTACTTCAGGCTAGTTTTGCTGAAAAATCTAGTGGAGAGCTCTGGGGTTAGCCAGATACAGAGGTAAACTCAGATCAAACCACAAGAACTTTCAACTCCTTGACAGCAGGAGGAGTCTAGAATCTGAGCCTCTGAAAATTGAGGGAACCTCAGCTAATTAGGAACTGGCTCACCTGTTCTTCTGAGATGTGGCACTGGGCAAGAAAGAACCAGCACACCCAAGAGTGTAGAAGCAGCTGGGCAGGGAAGCTACTGGCTGCTGGCATGTTCAGGAGGGTAGCGTTCTTGGTTTTTGGTTCCAGGCCAGAGGGGAAAACTGAAGTGAAGCCAGAGGCATCACCTTCCCATCCCAGGACTAGAGGTGATTATACTAATAAGTTCTCATTTTTTAAAAAATGAGCAGAAAAAGAGTAAAGAACCCAACCATAGAAAATTAAGATGAGAGTTCATCTTCAAAAGAGGAAATTTAAGTAAAAACAGGCTTTCCTACCCCAAAGAGTAATGTTAAATGGCTACCTATCCTGACAGAATTTATAGAAGAATTCAAAAAAAAGCTTTAAAAATCAAATAAAAGAGATTGAGGAAAAACTAAAAAATAAAATAAAATAAAAATAAGAACCAACCAAGAAAAATAAGAAGATTTTGAAAAGAAAATCAACCAACTAGAAAAAGAGATCCAGAATCTTAAAGAATAAAATAATTCTTTTAAAATTTGAATTAGTCAAGGGGAAGTCAGTGAAGCTATGAGATCAAGAAGTAACAGAACAAAATATAAAGAATGAAAAAAAAATAGAAGAAGATGTGAAACATCTTATAAGTAAAACAACAGGTCTGGAGAAAAGGTCAAAAAGAGAATTTATAAGAATAATTGAATTACATGAAAGCTATGACCAAAAACAAAAAGAAAAAAATGAAAAAGAAAAAGAACCTTGAGACAATCAAGAAATAAAGAAAATGCCCTAAAGTGATAAAACAAAAGAGTAAAGTAGAAATAGAAAAAAATTTGATCACTACCTCAAAGAGATCCCACAAGAAAAACACATAGCAACATTATTAATAAATTGCAAAAACCCCAGATCAAAGAGAAGATTTTACAAGAACAAGCAAATAATAACAATAATTCAAATATGCTGGAGCTATAATTAGAATTGTACAGGATTTATCAGCAGCTACAATAAAAGACCACAGGCCTTGAGATATTATATAAAGACAATCAAAAGAAATAAGCCTGAAGCCAAAAATACTATATCCAGTAATATGGAGCATAATTTTTAATGGAAAAAATGGACATTCAATGAATTGTAAGATTTTAAGCTTTTGTCTCAACCAAACCTGAACTGAATAGAAAATAAGACATATAACAGCTAACATCAAAGATTAATTTCAAGGAACTCAACATGAACAAATTGTTTAGATTGTATATGTAGAAATGTAAACCATATCTCTAAGACTGACATTAATAATTGGGTAATCCAAAAGAAAGATTGGGGCAAAAACGAGCATGACTCTAAAAAAACAAAACTGTCTAAGAAAAGGTAAAAATTAGTAATTCCACTACGAATGAGGTGCAGAGGAAGAACTGACATGGAGGCAATAGAGAGGGCAGAAGGACTAGTAGTTCTGAAAATCTACTCACATCAAGAATATGTTAAAGTTAAACAATACATACTGACACACATATGAGTATATGTATGTATATATATATATATATATATCTATATCATGAAGAATATACATACTATCTTCTAAAAGGATGAAGTGGGGTATAGAAAAGTATGTTGATTTGTAGCAGTGGGACAATGTGTATAGATTAATGGGAATAGGATAAAGAGGGAGGAAAATGTGGGGAGAGAAGATAAGGGAGAGATCTATAGTTGGGGAAAGGTTAAGCAATAGAAAGGCAAGTTAAAAAGTAGAATTAAACTTGAAAAGTAAATAAGAATAGGAAATAAGAGATATACACAAACATCATAATGAGGATTAGGAGTAAAATTCATTAGAAAAAAATTAGGGCTAATAATCATTGATCTCAGACAAAGTCAAATTTAAAGATTCCATCAAGAGAGGAATCTACATTATATGTCAGTTATGTTAATATTGTATAAATGCCTATGTATATGTGTGCATACTATGTAATGTATGCATGTATGTGTATATATAGATATAGATGTATAGGTGGATGTATACACAGACACACATTAATACATCTGTGCTTAACTGTAGCCTACTTAGGGGAGGGAAGTAGGATGAAAGGGGAAAAAAAAAAGAATAAAGTAAAAAGTACACAGCAGAGAGCAAAAGAATGACTTACAAGGAAGCAAAGAAAAAATGGACCATCACGAACATAATGTCTTCTATTATTATATATGATTTCTTGAAACGGAAATTTAATGTTACATATTTTGAATCTTTCCTGATGTTCTGCTGAGCACATGACAATGCTTGGGGATTATTTTGTTTTTGTTTTCTTTTTCTATTTTGTTCTTTCTTATTTTAAATTTACTTTTTAATTAATTTTTTAAAAAAGAAATGAATGATCAAAATAAAAAATAAATATTTATTTATGTGAGAGGGATATCTTTATTAAGTCCTGAGTATGTGTCAGCTGGGTGCTGGTACAGTGGATACAAGAACAGAAATGGAACAGTCTCTGGCACATTAGAATGTGAGCTACTTAAGGGGGCAGCTAGGTGGCAGCTAGGTGGCGCAGTAGATAGAGCACCAGCCTTGAATTCAGGAGAACCTGAGTGCAAATTTGGTCTCAGACACTTAACACTTCCTAGCTGTGTGACCCTGGACAAGTCACTTAACCCCAGCCTGGGGGGGGGGGGGGGAAGGAATGTGAGCTCCTTGAGGAGCTGTTTTTCTTTAATTTGTTTTTATTTCTCCAGTGCTTAACATATTGCCTAATACCTAGTGTTTAATAAATGTTCATTGTTTTGCCTCAAGGAGTTTACTTTCGGGGAAATAGCATGCATCTATATAAGTATAATATAGGTTTGGTCCACTCCCCTCCTTGGATTTTCACTCTGTGTCCTTGTTTATCCTTATTCTATAGTTATTCTAGGAAGTTGGATTTCTCAACTCAACTCTCAAATCAAGTTATAATTACTATTCTAGAGTTGACCCTGTTAATTTATTCCTATTAATGATGTTGCTCAAACATTTACTAAAAAGAATATTCATAACATTCAGCCTATAAATATAGAGTATACTTCCCTACCAATGTACCAGGTATTTATGGGGATAACTGGGTACCAACTTACATTACCAGGGTAATCAGACATACATATGGGTAACACATGTCTAAAGCAACTCACAATCAGAAACTTCAAACACTGATGCTTCTGCACTTTCTTAAGAACTAACTTTTCAAAGTTCAATGATAAATATAGCATCTGTGTTAGATAAGAGGCTCCACTGCTAAACAGGGCTGCTCCACAGCTGGTCAGGATTAGTTCAAGACAGGTCATGGCATCTCAGTTGGATGGATATGATGATCTACTCTATTGCTGATGGTTTCTTTCTTTATACAACTGGGTTTACTCTACTTCACAAATACCAAGTATAGGCTTAAGTACTTCCCACTTCTGCTTCAGCTGATTCTTTCAGCTAAGGTATTATTATTATACTGTCTTAGAAAGGGTGGAAATTCTTAGCTTAGAATTCACAGAAGGCTCTCCAGCTTTGTTCTATGCTTCTCTACTTTTTCAATAGCAGTTCAGAGGACTCTTTATCTTCTCCATCTCTTTTACAATAAGTATACAGGGGTGAGAGAAGTATGGCTCCTCTTTCACCAATATGTTCTTCCCAGCAACAGGAGACAACACAGATATCCAGAGCCTCACTTTCATACAAAACTAAGGTTTCTCCTCTGGTCTTCAAATTCTGCCTAGTTCAGAAATAGATCTTTACTTTTAGAAACATCACTCTAACTTATAATCATTAACCAAAATTTCAGCTCTGCTAGCTGAATCATAATAAATCAAAATGCTTTTGTACAATTATGAAATAGTTCTGGGGTTCAGCATCTCCCACTTAATAACTCCAAAATTCTCTAGTTTTTCAACTGGAAATAAGCAACTAAAACATATAACACTGAATCAGACTTTCATCCTGTATTAATTTTAGAGTTTTTTAGACTATCCTATGCAAATGAAAATATGAAACACAAAAACTTGACACATACTTTCTCTGGATCAGTTTATCAAGGTCCTTTCTATAACGTGGCACCTAGAATTTAACATCTTACTTCACCTGTAGTCTGTCCAAGATCAAATCTTGAGGAAATGTTACCTCCTTTATATATATATATATATATATATATATATATATATATATATATCATATGAAGCCAGCTCTTTCATTTTGCAGATGAAGAAAATAACATCTAGAGCTGCCCAATGACCTGCCCTAAGGTCACAAAGATCACAAGTAGCATGATTAGGATTGAAACAAAGGCCTTCAGACTTGCTGTTGGCACATATTTAGCTTTCTGTCCTTATTTGAAATAAACTGACAAACATTCAAACTATTGCAGAGAGTTCAGAGTTGTTCAAATGTTGAACACATACTTGTCAAAAAAAGATATTATGGAGAACTCACAAGATTGTCAGAAAAAGCAATACAAAGACATTCTCAAAGACCCTCTTAAGAATTATGGAACTAAATTTCCCTTGAAAACCACATGAAACCAAGCCTCTGAACATTGTTTTATGGAATGAAACCCCTCTCCAGCTCAAGAAAGAAAGAAAAACCTGGAAGAAAGATCATTCTCACTGGAGTGAAAAGGGTGTTCAGCTCAACTCAGATAGATTCTGGGAAATCTGGTAAGAGGGTTTTAAACACAGCAACCAAGATCTTCAGTCCTAGCTCAGTAGAGGAGCAAATCAATGAGGCAGCTTCCACTCCCAGGTCAGAAGGCAAATTTTGGGAAACCAAGCTGTTTCCTGAAAAGAGCAGGCAAAGTTACCCCATGAAAACACAAGGGGCTCTTGTGCTCAAAGTCAAGGCTTACAGCTCCACAGGAAGCTTGAGACAGTGTTCTTTTTTTAACCCCAGGAGCAGAATTCAACCATTAAAAAAGAAAGAAAGAAAGAAAGAAAGAAAGAAAGAAAGAAAGAAAGAAAGAAAGAAAGAAAGAAAGAAAGAAAGAAAGAAAGAAAGAAAGAAAGAAAGAAAGAAAGAAAGAAAGAAAGAAAGAAAGAAAGAAAGAAAGAAAGAAAGAAAGAAAGAAAGAAAGAAAGAAAGAAAGAAAGAAAAAGAAAAGAAACTTGACTATAGAAAGTTACTATGGTGACAGAGTAGACCAAAACACAAACTCAGACGAGGACAGAATGTCCACCAAAGAAGTCTCAAAGAGTGATTTGGTCTCAAGTCCAAAGAGGCTTCTTGGAAGTGCTCATAAAAGACTTTAAAAGGAAAATAAGAGAGGTAGGAAAAAATGAGAAAGGAAATGACAGGTATGTATGAGAAAGTGAACAGCTTGGAAAAGAAAGGAAAAAAAATTGTCTGAAGAAAACAATGCTTTAAACAGTTAAATTAGCCAAACAGAAAAAGAGATACAAAAGCTTACTGAAGAAAATCACACATTAAAAATTAGAGCAAATGGAAGCTAATGATTTTGTGAGACAGCAAGAATCAGTCAAATAAACTAAAAAGATTGAAAAAAAATGAAAGAAAATGTAAAATATCTTGTTGGAAAAACAGCCAACCTGGGAAACAGATCCAGAAGAGACAATTTAAAAAATTATTGGCCTATCTGAAAGTCATGACCAAAAAATGAGCCTGGATAGCATTCTACAAGAGATCATTAAGAAAACTTCCCCAATATTCTAGAAATGGAGGAGGGTCATTGAAAGAATCCATTTAATAGCTATTAGAGATCCCACAAAGAAAACCTCAAGGAACATTGTTGTAAAACTCCAAAATTACAATCTCAAGGTAAAAATACTACAAGCTTCCAGACAAAAACAATTCAAATATCAAATATCAAATAGTAAGGATGACCCAAGATCTGGCAGTTTTTACAATAAAGGATTGGAGGGCCTGGGACACTAAATTCTGGAAGGCAAAGCACATAGGATTACAACTAAGAACTAACTACCTAGCAAGATTCAGCAACATCTTTCAGGGGAAGCAATGGAGTTCAATGAAGTAAAAGATTTTTAATTATTTCTATTGAAAAAAAAACAGAACTAAATAGAAATTTTAACCTACAAACACAGGACTCAAGAGAAGCATAAAAAGGTCAATAGCAGAAATATGTATTAATATATAATAATTATTATTTATAGTAATAAATTAATATTAATATAACATATATTAATATATATTAGTTAAAAGTTAAATTGTTTACATTCTTGATGAGAAAATGATATCTGTAACTCTTAAGAACTGGGAAAAATGACATCTGGTAACTCTTGAGAACTGCATCTGTCACTGGGACAGATAGAAGGGAGCATCAAATAAATGAATGGACTCTGATGTGATGACATCAAGGAAAAAGACAAGGAAAAAGAGGAAAGGGGAGGTATAATATAATAATTAGTTCACATAAAAAGGTACAAAAGACCTATTACAATTGAAGAAAAAAGGGAAGGGGATGAGCATTGTCTGAAGCCTGATCTCATCAGTTTTAACTCTAAGAGGGAATAACTTAATCATTTAATTGGGTATAGAAATTTATCTAACCTTATAAAGAAGTAGGAGGAAGAAGAGAAAAAAAAGGGACGGACAAGATAGATTGAAGAAAAGAAATAGGAGGGGAAAAGGTAAGAGAAGGGAGGGTGAGATGATAGAAGATAAAGTGGTGGGTGAGGTGAGTAAAAAATACTAGTAAGAAAAGGGGCAGGAGTAATAGGAGATAAAGTAATATGTGGGATGGATTAAAAAAACACTACTAACAACAGGGTGACAAGAAAGAACAAAAGTACAGGGGAGAAAATAGAATGGAGGAAAATACAGAACTAGTAATTATGACTGTGAATGTGAATAGGATGAACTCTCCCATAAAATGGAAGCAAATAGCAGAATGGATTTAAAAACAGAATCCTAAAAACAAAACAAAACAAACAAATAAACAAAAACTATGGAATTGATTGTGTGATATTGGAGATTACTGGCATAAGACCACCCAGCATAACATGCCCAAATTAGAAAAGGTGCTGGGCTCTGCAAGCATAACAGTAGCTCAAAAGAAACACAGGATGGGCAAATTTAGGGAATCCACCCCAATTATTCAGATGAACTATTTGTGCCTGACCTGTAATAGAATATTCTAAACTCATGTTGTTCTGATCGGTCACAGTCAGACACACTGTTAACTTGACTCTAATATGATGATATCATTTGGTCTTTGAGCACAAGACACCAATCAAGACTAGCTCTTTATTCAACTAGCATCTAACCTAAATATTTTTTTACAAGTCAAATATTTACTGATAATAAAATCACAATTTTGTGATCTCCACATTCAGTTAGAAGAGCTCATATGGAGTCACAAAACACACTTTAAGAAGCTGGGCTCTAGAGCATTGAATTGTCCAGAATTTCACACATAATATATGTCATAGGTAAGACATCACCCATAACCTAAATATTTTACTTGTTTAGAAGTTTTAAATGTTTTCAAATGAGGGCAATAATTGAAGCTAGTCACTAATAAGGTAAATGCATAAAAAATAAAATAGAGATCAATAAGTACTCCAAGAGTTGAACTCTATTTCAAGCAACAAAATGGATTTAAGCACTTTATGGCCAACAACTAAAAGTAAGATGGCTTTGCAGGTGCCTAATAACCAGAGTAAAAAAGTTGTCTTAGAAATGATTTCTTATTTACTTATAAATAACATCCTAATTTGCATAAATGCAGACAGAATAGGCAGCTGAAAATCATACACATATAAGACATTTAGTACAGAAGCTCAGGAACTCCAGCTGTACGGTTTCAAAACCAAACGGATGCAATCCACTTTGCAGATTTGTCAAATAATTATGACAGAGTCTTATAAATATCAGTACAGTGAACAACCACAAATCAAAAACTACTCTTTTTTTCTTTCTCCAGACTGAGAATAGCTGAGTGATATCCTGTAATACAATTTGCCCATGCAATGTTTTATTCTTGTAAACTGCCTACACAACTTTTTTGTTCTGTTGATAGTCAATCAGCAATCATTTATTTAGTCTTTAATATATATTAAGCACTGTATTAAAATTAGAGAAAGAAAAAAAGGAGGGAAATCATCTCTATCCTCAAGAAATTCACTTTTAGATAGGTGAGAAAGGATGCAAAACATTGTATGTACAAGACATATATCTTCTTAGAAGAAAGGCACAAACTTTGGGGAATAGAAAAGAATACCAGGAAAATAGTATTTGAGCTGAGTCTTGAAGGAAGCCAAGGTAACTCAGGAGGCAGATATAAGGAAAAAGAGAATTCCAGGCATGAGAACAGCCAGTAACAAGCATAGGAGATAGAGTATCATATTCAAGGAATAGTAAAAATATGAATGTCATAGGCTTGAAGCATTCTGAGAGAATAAGATATAAAAAGAATGGAAAAAAGTAGGAAGGGGGCCAATTTGTACAAGGTTCTGAAAAGAGGAAAAGATCTTCATAGACATAGCAAGATCTCAGATCAAATGATAAAAAAGACATCAAAACTAGTGAAAAGTCCAAATTATAGAAATTTTTTCTCAAGAATTTCAATTATCATTCTTTTCTCCCATTCATGCCTTAGGGAAACTGACTTATGCCCTAGCATTAAAGGAAAAAAAATGAAGCAGCTAATTTAAAGAAATTTATATTATGAAGCTGGTTCACATTCTGTCAGAGGTGAATTCAGAGGAAATCTATTTTTTTTTTTGTATTTTAAAGAACACTACAGTGAGGAAACAATAAATGGTCACATCAAAAGAGGAGTAAAATTCTTTTCCCATATCCCCTCATCTGTGGTGAGAATGAACAAAATGATATTGTGACTCTTCACCACAGTTTTGTGCCTTCCACAAATGCTTTGCATTTACCCAATATATATTTTTGTATATACTTACATGTGTACATTTTGTTTCTACTGGAAGCTCCTTGAGGGCAAGCTCTGTTTTAATTTGGTCTGTGTATCCTGGGCACCCAGCCCAATATCTGGCAATTAGGTGCTAAGTAAAGTTTAAGGATTGATTGGTATCTATAAATGAATTGAATTTTCTTGTTGGAAAATGTGACATAAATACAAAGTGTCATTCTAGATTAACTGATTATCAAATTTAATGGGCAAGAAGGAGAATTTTTTTATCAGTTAGACTACAAGTTACAATGTGGCATAAGACCAGCAAAAACCACAGAATAAAATAGAACTAATAGGGAAGGGACCTCTCGCAACAACTTTCATAAAATGAACTGTGTTGGGAACCCAGTGGAAGTAAACTTGAAGGCCCTTTTGCCAGATGGCACATAATAATTGCTCTTAAAAAGTTATCTCTATTAAAAAATCACTGCCTTTATTTAAACTCATTTTAAGTAAGGCCTGTAGCTAACCAAGGATCATGTGTATGCTTCAGTGAAAAAAATGAACGGTGAGCATGCTAATTTCTTTGTAAAATGTGCTAATATTCCATAATTCAGTTTAACATTTTAATATCCTTTCTTATTGCAGATGCTTAGTTTACTAGCAGGATTGATGACAGGCTGATAATTCAGAAAAATTACCATCATCAGAACCTTGTCCAGAAAGGTGAAGCAAAATCAAGAAATATACTGGTAATATAGTAACCCACAATGAGTAATACAACAGGGGATCTACATGATGATTCTTCTAAATGTCACCTGTGGGAAGCCAAAATATTACCACCTAAACTAGCAAAAGAAGAGTTTCCCAGATTCATAGTTCTATTATGACTGCATTCTTAGTCAAGAAAATACATTCTGCCCATTATTTTTCAGTACATAGAAAAGTGGTAAGATTGCAGCCTGGGAGCAATGAGAGAGACTGACTCTTGACCAGTCCTCAATTGTCTCAATCAATGCCTGCCTTCAGATTCATGCTCTTATACTAAGCAACATAACCTCAATTATTTTTATCACTCAGAACAATGTTCTTGTTTTCACTGGTTTTCTTCAAGTCCCAACTAAAATCCTATTTTCTGCATAAAGCCTTTTCAGGTCTCTATTAATGCTAGTGTCTTCCCTCTGTTGATTATCTCCAATTTATCCTGTTTGTGTATAGTTATTTGCATGTTATCTCCTTCATTAGACAGTAAGCTCCCTGAGAACAGGGACTCTTTTTTGCCTTTTTTTTCCATCCCTAAAAGCTCAGCTAAGTACAGCTAGGTATTCAGTGAATAAAATATAGGGCCTGGAGTGAGGAAAGTTCATTTTTTTTAGTTCAAATATAGCCACAGACATTTATGAATTGTGACCCTGGGCAAATTAAACTTAACTCTGTTTCCCTCAGTTCTTCATCTGTAAGGAAATGGCAAACCATTCTAGTATCTTTGCCAAGAAAAGCCCAAAATGGGATTATTAAAGTCAGACATGACTGAAAAAAACCAACTGAACAACAATAAAGCTTAGATACAGTGCCTGGCATGCAATGGGTACTTAATAAGTGCTTATTTACTGATTTCTATATGTGTATGTACATATGTATAAATGTATTATATTTATGTAATTTTATAAATTTTATGTACATGAGAATTGATTTCCTCATTTGCAAAAATAGGAAAAATAATATTTGAGCTACCTACTTCATTCAGTTGTTAAAGGACTTTGTGAATCTTAAAGCACACACATGAAAACTAAGAGTTTAACAAGCATTCTGGGCTTCTTGCTGCACCTTCATGATGGTGAGGAAAATGGGAGGGGAGGATTAATTCCTTTCATTATTTTTACAACCTTAGAAATGACCAGCCAAGAGGGAAAATGTCAAGGAAAGGACAAACTTTTCCTTTGTTGACACAATTATCGGCATTATTTTTTTTACCTTAACTATAAACTATACTCTGGGTTTTCCAGATGTGTGTATTATTAGAGAACTGATTTGGGATTTTGATTCATTTAAAAACCATTTAATTCCTTTGGGGAGTTTAGAATAGAAATAGAGAAGTTTATACAAGGTGCAGAATTTTTCTCTCTCTATGGAATGCCTGGCTTCAATAAGTACTAAAAGATGGAAAAGTAGGTGAGTGGGCAGGAATGGCTACTTAGAGTGAAATTTCTGTATTTTGCCATCAAGAGATGCTAGAGTTTACACTGCTCTAACTCTTAAGTCCCCCATTAGTTTTTCTAATTCTCTGTCCAGAGCTTTGTACAGACTGGCATTTGTTCCCTCAGCTCCCATTCTCCTGCTGCCTTAGAAATCAGTTCAATCTCATTTAATCTAGATTGGAAGATTTAAAGATTTATCATTTATCATAACAACTCAGCCTCCACACAACCAAGATTTTTATTTTCTTCTCAATTTCATGTGATTCAAAAGATTTTATACTCACCCTATATATTAGGATACATTTACTCAATGGAATAAAAAATAAGAAACACAAAAAATAAGTTCTGAGCAGCTAGCAACTTGAAATCTCTAGAAAACTCCCAATTCTCTAAAGAGTTAACTTAAGGGTTGCCCAAAGGTCCCTGGATCTCAGGAAAACCCAGAAGATAAAACATAGGCAATGTGTTTGTGGGGACACTAAATACCAGAAGAAACTCATAAAAAGATATACAACATCTCCTCCTCAGAACCTGGCAACTTGTCATAATCCTCCAACCTGGTATCCATCTTTCCAATTCCTACTTATATTCTCTGACACTAATGAAAACTAAGACAGAAATATTTGCAGCATACATACTACCATCCATCTAATCACCCAGGCTCTCAATTTAGATGTCATTCTTGATTCCTCATTTTCTCTCTGGGGGACAATGGGTGTGGAACACAAAATATATTAATTGGATTTGGACTCTGGAATGACACTCTTAAGCACTCCCCCATGTCCCATCCACCATTAAATATTGTCATTTCTACCTTTCTCTCCACTGATCTTTTCTACCTTTCCAAATATAGCTTATTGTACTTCTTTCTACGATTCAGTTACATCAGCCTATTTGTACTCCATCATCCATTTTCTCCTGCCTGTGCACTAAAGGGTCCCAAAGTCCTTTCTTGCCTTTGCTTCCTGGCTTCCTTCAAGACTCAACTTAAATGCTGCCTTCTATAGAAAGCCTGTTCTAATCCAATAATTAATCTCTTCCCCTTTCAGATAATTTGTAAATAATATATAAAGTTATATGTCTTCTAAGGACCTAGTTATTTACCTCATTTCTCTTTGCTCTACCTCGCACTCGCTATCTAGGTAGACACATTATATATAGATAGATAGATCTATAGATAGATAGATAGATAGATAGATAGATAGATACACATATGGGATATATGTTATATCCATATATATTTGTACTTGTGGGCCTGCTGTCTTCTCCATTAGACTGTGAGTTGCTTGGGATCAAGGACTAACTTTAACCCTTTTTATATCCCCAGAACTTAGCAGAGTGCTTGGCACATAGCAAGTTCTTAACGAATGTTTATTGCCTAACAGTGTCTAGAATATAGTGCTTAATAAATGCTTGTTTATAGACTGACTGATAATTATCCAAACATAGAAAGTAATTATCCAGTGGTACCATTTACAGCCTCATTAACTTGCATGCAGTAAACATAGCAAAATGCAAAGAATCACTTGAAGGGGCTGACTTGGTGACTAAATGCCAAAATTACTTGCAGAAAACATTACAGGTACATATAGCAATACTGTTCATGCATATTCAAATAAAGAAGCAAAAAACAAACCTAGCTAACAGTCATATATTGCAAGAGTACTGTCCAACTTTGACCCTGGAGTACTTCTACCATATGCTTTCTGAACAATAAAAATGGAGGAAGTCATGAAACCATGATTTTTTCTAATCTCAAGTGAGCTTCTTTGCAGCAAGGCTATTCTTCTTCCCAACCATTTCTTTATTCTATTTGCTATGGAGTCTCTTTTCTATCTTTAATTCCCTCAAGGCATTCCTTTTCCTTATCCTCTTACCTAATGACTTTGCCTCATAATTCACTTTAAAAAAAAAGAAAGAAAGAAAGAAAGAAAGAAAGAAAGAAAGAAAGAAAGAAAGAAAGAAAGAAAGAAAGAAAGAAAGAAAGAAAGAAAGAAAGAAAGAAAGAAAGAAAGAAAGAAAGAAAGAAAGAAAGAAAGAAAGAAAGAAAGAAAGAAAGAAAGAAAGAAAGAAAATTAGACTGTTGGAGTATCTAAATGGCACAGTGGATAGAGCATCAATCCTAGAGTCAGGAGGACCAGAGTTTAAATCCAGCCTCAGATGCTAACATTTTTAATTGTGTGATCTTGGGCACTTAACTACAATTGCCTTGCCAAAAAAAAAAAATATTGAGGCTATTGAACCCATTTCTTTTTTTTTTTTTCAAATCAACCTTTTATCATCCCTTTCTTCCACTACCTCACTCTATCTCCACTAATCTTGATCTATTCCTTTCCACTGGACCCAGATGGCTCTAGAGGAGAAAATGAAGTAGGTGACTTTGCACAGACCTCCCTCCCTTACTTAAATCTGCAATTCACTTGCATGTTATAGCATCACTTCCCTGATGTCATGGTCCTTTTTGAGAATGAAAGACAACCAACAACAACCAAGATTTAATAAAAAAAAAAAAAGCTGTCCTTTTTCCTTGTCAATATCTGAGGATTTACTTTATTGTGTTTTTGTTCTGTCCTTTGGTTTTATCTACTTTTTTGAACTGATTATTCATAATTTATAATTTATCAGCTCACTGTTCTTTGTATAGAACCTGAGAAATGAATAGCATATTTCTGCTTAATATCAGCAAATCCCTGTCTTACATCCCACGGCATGACAATCACCTCAGGATTTTCAAAAACTCATGCATTGAAATCTACTTTTTGGAGAAATTATGTGTTTTTTTTTTATTTTAAAAGAAATTATAATAATTACCATTTAAATATACTCAAAGAATTCTACTCATTTAAAATGCATATTTGTATACATAAGCCCTTTATTCATGTTTTTCCAACATAGAGCTAACTATTTATACAACCATGGGACCTTTCAAAATATTTTGATATTTTAGAAGCCATCAACAAACATGAACACCCTAGCCTTAACATGTGAAGAAAAAATGAAATAGGATTGTACATGGGAGTGTTCGTGAAAAACAGTGAGCTTCTATTACATATAGTTAAAAAAAAAAAAATATATATATATATATATATATGTATGTATATACTACATTGAATGAAGTAGTAACAAAATTGTCCTGTTTGTCTCCATATCCTCATCTATATCCTCAGCTGATTCTGCTTTTTTTTGGCATTAAATTATTTCATAAAGTTATTGACAGATCTTATATTCCTCACAGAGCATTTTAATTATAACAGTACAAAATATCAGTTGTATTATAAGGAAAAGGAATAATAAGTGGATAAATCCCTAAACATATCTAAATAATCAATGACTTACTAAATAAGTCTGAAGTTGTAGCTTAAGATACAAAGTGGTTAAGTGATTTGCAGAGAATAACAGCTAGGAAGTATTCGATTCCAGTGTTCCTGACTTTAAAACCAGTTCTCTGCAGTGTGGTATAGTGGAAAGAATTCTGGTTGTGGAATCAGATGATCCAAGGGGCTCTTTCAACAAGGAGATGATTCAAGCCTGTTTCAGTGGTCTTGTGATAAAGAGAATCATCTGCACCCAGAAAGAGGACTCTTTTTGTTTTTGTTTGTTTGCTTGCTTTTTATTTTCTTTCTCATTTTTTTTCCTTTTTGATTTGATTTTTCTAGTGCAGCATGATAATTGTGGAAATATGTATAGAAGAATTGCACATGTTTAACATAGATTGTTTGTTCTCTGGGAGAGAGGAGAGGGAGAAAAATTTGGAACACAAGGTTTGTAGGTTTGAATGTTGAAAATTATCTATGCACATGTTTTGAAAATAAAAAGCTTTAATAATAAAAGAAAAAATGAAAAAGTTCTGTTCACATCTTTAACCAATTTGTCAGGTATGTAATAGGAGATATTTTGTGTCAATTTTAAGAGCTCTTTATATATTTTAGATGTCCAATTTTTATCTGATATAATTTCTTAAATATTTTTTCAATTCATTATTTTTGTCTACTTTTATGACCTCTATGGTTTTTATCCTAACTTTACTTGCCATGGTAAGTTGAGTCCCTAGAGGACATTTAGCTATATCTAAATACTTCTTCATCTAAGGCAAGAAAGAATGCATAATAAGATTCATATATATATATATATATATATATACATATATACATATGTATATATATGTATGTATATATGTATATGTATATGTATATGTATATGTATATGTATATGTATATGTATATGTATATGTATATGTATATGTGTGTTAAAAAAATCACAATAGCAGGATCATAGCTTCATATTGACCTGAATTGAGAGAAAGGCAGCTAGCAGCAGAAAATCACAGATGCCATTGTTCTTACTTCACCCCTTATCGAGAGATTTGCAGAGAATAGCCTCTTCTTTTATCTAGTCTTAATCACTGAATTAGGCAATTAACTGACTGTTCCCTCAATCAAATTGAGGCCTGAAAACTGAGGACTTTGGCCAAGCTCTCCTACTGCATTTGGGGCCATCTCCGATCACCCAGTCATATCTTGCCTTTGCACCCAGAATGAGCTGGAGGAGAAAGGGAGGCTGTTGGCTCTGCATAGCTTTCCCTCACTTAAATCCAATTCACTTGAAAATCATGTCATGATGATGCATTGGATAGAGTATTGGCTCTATAGTCAGGAGGACCTGAGTTTAAATCCAGCTTCAGAAACTTCTGGACATGTGACCCTGGGCAAGTTACATTTACCTCAGGGGAAAAAAACATTGTGTGACCTGGGGGAAATCATTTAACCCTAAAATGGGAATAATAAGAGAACTAACAGACTTCTCTGATGCTTATGAGGGTTAAATGAAATAAAATTTGTAAATTGCTTAGACTAGCACTTGGCACTTAGTAAATATTCGTTTGCTTGAAGATAAGTTACCTATATACTCGAAGACAATGTTAATTATGTTTGTAACAATAATAAACTCACTTTTATATATCATTTGTAGATTTTAATATCAATTTACCCATAATAATTCTGTAAAGCAAGTATTATAGATGTTATCATTCCTCTTTCACTGAAACTAAAGCTGAGGTTCTCAGGTGATTTATCTTGAGTTCTGAAGCTAGTAAATTCTCAAGATGGAATTCAAACCCAGGTCTCCTAAATTTTAAAGTTGGGCATATTTGATACTTCACCTCCTTATCACACACTGAACTTTACTGAAACTGTTTTTTTAACAGTCATTAATAACCTCAAGGCTAAATCCAATAGCTATTCTTCCCATGAAACTTTTCAACTGTTTATCAATACCTGCTGCTAGATACTCTCTCTTTCTTTGGCTGCATAAACACCATATTTACTGAATTATTTTACTTCTAACAGCATCCTTTCTCCGTATCCTTTTCTGGCTAGACATCCTCCTCTCAACCTCTTAATTTGCATATGTCCCAAAAGTGTGTCTGTGGTCCTCTTCTCCTATGTTTTTACACTCTCTCCCTTAACAATCTCATTCAATCCCGTGATTTTAAGAGGCATCCCAACGTAGGTGATTCCAAATTGCAAATCCAATTTTTTCTGATCCTGACCTCTCTTCTGAGCTTTCAAACATTCATCTCTGATAGATTTCAATTCAAGATTTCTAAACCTGCAGATTCTCTAAAAGTTCCAAGTTTGCTTCCTCTCTCTTTCTCCATCAGCTGCCATGGCAACAGCAGTCTGGGTCATTGTAAGCTAGGTATTTGAAAGGTAATGTAATGACCTATGCCAGCTTTAGAATCAATTTTACAGCACTGTATTGCTGTAGCTTCTTAACATTTTGATGGATTGTTTGTCTAAGTATTATTATTTGGATAACATAGCACAGGAATAAGCATTTGTTTCACAAAATATTTTCTACCCACTGATTCCTCCTCTTATCCTTGATTCCCCCAAATTATGGAAGGAAGGGAGGGAGGAAGGGAGGGGAAAAGGGAGGGAAGAAAGGAGGGAAGAAAGAAGGGAAGAAGGGGAAAAGGGAGGAAGGGAAAAAGGGAAGGAAAGAGAGGGAGGGAGGGAAGGAGGAAAAAAGAAAACAGGGAGGGAAAGAAAGGAGGAAGGAAGAGAGCAAAGAAAAGAGGAAAGGAGGCAGGAAAGGAGGGAAGACTGAAGGAAAGAAGGAAGGAAGGAAAGAAGGAAGGAAGGAAGGAAGGAAGGAAGGAAGGAAGGAAGGAAGGAAGGAAGGAAGGAAGGAAGGAAGGAAGGAAGGAAGGAAGGAAGGAAGGAAGGAAGGAAGGAAGGAAGAAAAAAAGGAATTCTGTTTTTGCACATAATTTGGATTTGGTTTTGGATAAATCATAAATTATAAGATCTAACTTCTGCTTTTAGAAAACTATTTGGTTAAAGAATGGAGATTTAAGAAGGACTAGATCTATGATTTCATTGATATAGGCAATTATGGCATGAGAAGACTCTTTCAACCAAAGTCACCTCAATATATGCTTTTCCATTCACTTTCCAGTTCTTAAATCATAAACCATCATTGCCATTGCTCCTGGAAAAGGTACACCGATCTCCTTCCCTGTGACTGCACCCACATTCTTGCAACTTTTCAAAACAAAATTGCCTCCTTTGCCAACATTCTCCTCTATCTTTTCTCCCTGTAGAATATAAACTCCTTTTAGGAAGAGGCTGTCTGCTTTTCTGTTTGTCTTCTCTCTTCTTCTTCCTCTCCTCCCCAGAGTGAGTGTTTCACAGTGAATACTTTTCATTGACTGATTCATTCATTAATTCATTCAAAAGGAGAGATGTGACATGTCTGTGATTTATTAGGTTCATTATGCCAAGATTACAAAGTCATAAGATGTCTGGAGCTATGCAACTCTAGCTGAATGTATGCAATTTTAGTTATGGACATTCTTAACACTTTAATTTAGAACTCTTAGGCTCCTAACTTTCAGTCAGTCCACATGCTGGTTACTTCGGGATTTCACTCTCATGCAATGAAAAGACATTCAATCATAAGAGGAAAGTGTATTATATGTATCAAGTATATTAATGTATTTATATTTTATTATTATTATTATATTTGCATATGAATATTTTTAAATTCACTTTACTTATAAATCTAAAACTAAAAAGGAAGGAAACAAACATTTATTAAGTGTCTTCTATGTACCAGGGCACTGAGGCTTTAACAAATATTATTTCATCTGACCCTCACATTAGAACAATGCTCACCATTCTAACTACCACATCACCCAGCTGCCTCTACCAAACACTATTTAACTTCTCTCCCCCTATACAGAAGGGGATTTTATATATAAAATGAAACAACTTTCTCATTTGTCCAGCTCTGCACTAACTCACTGTATGACTTTGAGCAAACCACTTGTTTCCTGATCTATAAATGAAGAGGTCTCCACTTCTTTGTGTACTATGCACAACTTTGGCAGTCTGATGAAAACTATGGACTCCTTTTCAAAATGATATTTTAAATACATAAAATAAAATATATAGGATTACATAGTAAACCAATTATAATGAAACATAATTATTAAAACATTGTTTAAAAGAATTCACAAACACCATGTTAAAGCCTCTTCCAGTTCTAACAATCAATAGTCCTATGAGTCAACTGAATGATTTTGTGAATTCTCCACTTTCCCTCTAGATAATTCAATGTCTTCTGAGCAGAGATACAGGATAAGAAAATAGAGCTTCAAGCTCAACCCTGTGCCCAAGCCTTAAAGGTTCCTACTACAGTCAATGAAATGAGTAATGATAATATGTACACTGCCCACATCAAAATAGAATCTGGGACATTGCACAAAGAAAAATAAACAGAAATTAATTCCAACTGGGCTACATGCCCAGGAAATCAGTACTATGCAACACATAGTTACAAGGAACATCCCAAGAAAGATGAGATGTTGAAAAAAAAAAAAGGAAGTTAATTTGATCTGTGGCCTACCTTTGTTTTAGAATGTGGAGGAATAGAACATCTACACTGGCTTAAAATCTGCTGCCAGATAAGAGGTGGGGGATGCTTCCATTTAAGTTAAATCTATGAAGGAGGCCTTTGAAAGTCCTTAAAGGATAAAATAGCAGCCTTCATCTTGCCAAGATTAGAACTTCCTGGAAAGGTACATATTTTTCCAAGTTTATTATAAGTGCTACAAGCTTTTGTATAACAATTCTGGTGAACAAATGGAAGATACTCAGCTTCAAATTTAAATATCCCTTTTTAGTGGGTTTTAATCATTCTTCATTGGTTACATCTCCCATGAGTTTCTAAATACGGATTTCTTAGTTAGTGTCTGTAGTTTGTGGACATAGATTAATGTATAGATGAGACTATGGAGGATGGATTCAAGGTGATGACCAGCATGGATGACACAGGTAAAGGAATGGAAGGAAAACGAAAGGAATTAAGTATTTTAAGTATCTACTATGTGTTAAAAACTGTGAAAAACACTTTACAAACAATATCTTATTTGAACCTCACAACAACCCTATGAAATAGGTGTCATTATTGTATTTATTTTACAGTTAAGGAAACTGAGTCAGGCAGAGATCAAGTGACTTGCCCAAGATCACATAGCTAGTTTGTAAAGTTCTGTCATCTCCAAAGACTGCCGATTGCTCTCTGGGAGGAGATCTGCTGTCTCAACTCAATCTCTCAGCCAGAGCCGCCAACTCTGACCTAGAGTAGAAACTCCTCTCTCTTGCTCAATGTTGCTTCTTTTATCCTCCCAGAGAATAGGCATGGAATAACTCAGGGGCTTCTGGGAAAAAATACTTCAACCAATGAACTTGCTCCTCCTAAGCATTCAAGCTCCTCCCCAGAAGTTCAAAGGGGTAAAACTCCCCCCAAGTGTAATCCATTTTTGCAATCTGATTAGCACTTAGTAAGAACCTAACATCTCCCCCTTTCTTTTGATTTAGAATATAGGGTGGTCATGACCTTGAAACATAAATCCATCAATATGGGAGGCATTACACATAATTACATAGATTACATAAACACATAGTAACATAGTAACATAATACATGCTAGAAGTATGTAACAAATAACATGATCAAATAATCATTAATTGAGAATTTATAAATGTCCATAAGTCCATTGTCCATTAGTCTCATCTTGTGTTAGGAAATCCAATGATTCCTGCTGGTTTTGAAGTTCTTTAACAGTCTTCTTATTAGCCATGCTCTTTCAGTGTCAGATGTTTCTTAGATTTTCCCCTTTGTTTTGAGGTCTTTCTCTTTTTCTGTCTCTCTCTGATGGACAAGGCGAATACGACTCAGTGGGACCCATCTGATTCCTTCTCCATCTGAAGAAATGCATGCAAACCCTCTCCCCCAAGCAGTTAACCTATCTGGTCCCTTCCATTCACCACCTTCTGGGTCTCTCCACATCACCTAGCAATTATCTAAGGACAGTGGAGCTGCTCGCACTGGACACTGTCCTTCTGATGGATTATAAAACCTGTCTGCCGGAGCCAGTGAATCTTTGTCAAAAATTAGAAAATTAATGGTATAGACAATTAAATTTAGAAGTTCTCTAGGGCTACCTGTGGCTCCTCCTTTCTTTTGTTTTTGGAGGAGTGTCTTAATGTCTCTGTTTCTTCTCTCTACTATTGCCTGACCTTGTGGATTAAAAGGTATTCTAGTGGTGTGAAAAAACTTATATTGTGCACAAAAGTGTGCAAAATGTTTAGAAGAATATGCAGGTCCATTATCTGTTTTTATTTCTTGTGGCACACCCATAATTGCTGGATAAGGAATTCAGTGACCACTCGGGCTGTCTCTTTTGCTGTTGGTACTGCAAAAGTGAATCCTGAAAAGGTATCTACTACCACGTAGATAAAATACAGACAACCAAAAGATTTATAATGGGTCACATCCATTTGCCAGATTTCATTGGGTCTTAACCATGAGGATTCTTCCCTGCAGAGAGTGTAGGAGGGTGAAAAAAAAGGCAAGCTGTACAGCTTTTTACTATGCTCCTAGCTTCCTCTCTTGTGATTCCAAATTGTAAATGTAAAGCTCGAGCAGCCTGATGATATTTAGAATGAGATTCTTGTGCTTCCTGAAATAAAGGAGTACTGGCTAACATGGTTAGAAGGCTATCTGCCTTTGAATTTCCATCAAAAATAGGACCTGGAAGTCCACTATGTGAGTGGACATGCAAGATATAAATCTTGCCTGGATGCTTTCTCACTTGCTCTTGAAGTTCCTTAAAGAGCTGATAAATATTAGAGGCTGCAAATTTTATTTGAGCTGTGGCAATTCTTTGTACTACACCTACTGAATAGGCTGAATCAGTAATTATATTTACGTCTCCTGGGTAATAAGTAAGAGCTAGCATGATAGCAAATAATTCATTCTGTTGAGTGGACTGCAAAGGAGTCCTGACTACTCTCTTTATGGTTAAATCATGAGAGTATACAGCACAAATATTTTCTTTGGAGGCATCTGTAAAGATTGTTGGTCCTTTAAGAGGAACCTTAGAAACTTTTTCTTCAAAAATCTATCACCAATTATGTAGTAGCCGGGTTATCTTTAATGGAGACCCATGTGCGAAATTTGGAACTGTGGCCAATAAAATTTGCCATTCTGGAATGGTCTCACAGCATACATTAATTTGTGTGTTAGTATAGAATGTGTATATTTTTTCAGGACTTATCCCAGATAATTGTACTATTCTCTTAATGGCCTTTAATAAAATTCTAGCCACAAGCACTGGGTAAGGAGTAAGGCTTTGTTCTGGTTGTGCTGGGAGATTCACCCACTCCATCACACTGTCTCCTTGATGAAGGACTGCTGTGGGTGCCTCTTTTGTAGCAAAAACTGATATTTCCAAGGGTTTTTGAGTGACTCTTTCAACCACATTTGATAAAGCCAGTTCAACTTCTCTCAAAGCTTCTTGTGCTTCTTTTGTAAGCTGGCGTGGTGAATTTAAAGCACTGTCTCCCCTTAAAATGTCATATATAGTTGATTGGTAGTTAAGCCTAACACTGGACGCATCCATTGGATATCTCCTATTAATTTTTGGAAATCATTTAAGATGTTCAACTTCTCTGTTCTTAAAGAAAGTTTTTGTACTGTGAGTGTCTTAGGATATACTTCATATCCTAAATATTGAAAAGGAGCATGTCTGAATTTTTTCTGTAGCTATATGCAGTTTGTAGTACTTTAGTGTTTCCATGGTCTTTTGTAGACATGCACATCTCAATATATCATCTATATAATGTAACAATATTACTTTTGGAAATGCTTTTCTTATTGGAGCAAGAGCAGCAGCAACATACATTTGGCACATAGTAGGGCTGTTTTTCATTCCCTGTGGCAAAACTGTCCATTCATATCTTTTATATGGCTCAGCCAAATTAACACTAGGCACTGAAAAAGCAAATCCTTTCATATCCTCCTTATCTAGAGGGATAGAATAGAAACAATCCTTAACGTCTATAACCCAAAGAGGCCATTCTCTTGGCAACTGAGTAGGAGATGGAAGTCCAGGCTGAAGAGTTCCCATAGTTTCCATCTGTTCATTTACTCTTCTTAGATCAGTTAACATCCTCCATTTTCCAGATTTCTTTTTCACCACAAATACTGGGGAATTCCAAGGACTTAGAGAAGGCCACAAGTGTCCTTGGTCAAGTTGTTCGTTCACTATGTCTAATAAGGCCTGAATTTTATCACTTCTTAAGGGCCACTGTTCTACCCATACTGGTGAATCAGTCTTCCACTGAATAGGAACCAGTGAAAGTGCAGGTAGGCCTTCAACAGCAGCCCTGCCTAAAAAGCCGAAGTACTTATTTGTAATCCTATCTGCTGTAAAATGTCTCTTCCCCACATATTAATAGGGATTTTTTCAACCACAAAAGGAGTAAAAACTCCTGTTTCACCTTTGAATATCCATCTCAAAGGCCTAGCACTAACTTCTGATGCTATTGATCCTCCTACCTCAAACATGTAGGTGTCTGCCTTAATCTTTGGCCAGTGACTGGACCAACTGGCACCTCTAATAACAGTACGATCTGCACCCGTGTCTACCAATACTTCTAATGGTATTCCATTTATATAAATAGTAAGCATAGGTCGGTCAGCTGTCACAGCTGCTGTCCAATATATTCCTGGATTTTATTCATTGGAGTCAGAATCTGGGCAACTATCACCAGGTTGCTTATTAGGGGTATGTAACAATAAGCCTGATGCTACTACTTCTCCTGGTTGATAAATCACATGTTGTCTACCTGTTTTAGGGACTGGGATATTAGCTACACTTTTTCCAGTTTCCCACATCAGTGTATGAATGGACACTGTTTTGTAAGCATTCTGGGAAGGTGAAATGGTCAAGCCTACTGTGCCTGGAGGCAAAGGATCCATAGGCTGAACAGAAACAGATTTCATTTCTCCAGGGAATATCTCAGTAGTCTCTACTGCACACAACTCTATTTTTCCTAATTTCAATCCCTTTCTTCCATCTGATTGCCTTTTGGCTGATAGATCATGTCTTAAAATTCTCTGGATGTAACCTCGGCTGCCATCATGCCCCACTTGGGGGGCTGAAGCTGGACCCCGCCTCTCATTTCCCTGGGTCAATCTACATTCTGAGGCCCAGTGGAGACCCTTGTGACATTTTGGACACGGAGTTTTAGGTCTTCTCTCATCCTGTCTTCTCACTGTATCTCCATATCTACACACTGAGCTCTTAGATGTCCATTTTTTCCACATTGAAAACATCGCCAAGTTTCTCTAAAAGTCCCTTGCCAGGAGGGACCCTGTCTTTCCACGTTCATAATAGTCCGGGTATAAAAAGCATTTGTTCCCACTGTAGCACAGCGTCTTATGATCTCCTCTAAAGGAGCATCTTTGTCTAATCCCCATATAATTCTTTTGCAAATCTCATTGGCATTTTCTTTATTATTTCTGTAGCTGCATTTTCTCCAATAGTTCTTTTGACAGCAGTTTGCAAACATCCCACAAAATCTACAAAAGGTTCATTGGGACCTTGCTGTATTTTAGTGAAAGCCTCTCCCCAGTCTTTCTGTCTGGGGAGGGAACCCCAAGCTTTTATTGTAGCCTTAGCAATTTGCTCATACACTGTCATGGTATAATTCTGGACTCTCTCCATACAGACCTTCACCAGCTAAGTGCTCAAAAGTGAATTGTGTGTTAACTCCTATTTCCAAATTGCATCTGACTTGGATTTTACATAATTCATGAAACTCCGCAAGCCATAACAAATTTTCTCCATGTTCTAGACATGACCTTGCTATGGATTTCCAGTCATTTGAGGTTAGGACTTCATAGGACAAACCATCTAGTAACATTTTAACATAAGCTGATATACCCTCATAAAGGGTACAACCTTTTTTTTCAAATCTTTAATTTTATTCAAATCTAAAGGTATATATCTTCTCCTTTTTTGACCTACAGAGTCAATATCTTCAATCACAGCATATGCATGTATAAAATCACTTATATCCTGTCCTTCTCTCTTAGCTTTAACCAATGCTTTTTCTACTCTTGTCATAGGCTGCTTCACAGGCAATTCTGTTTGTGTTTCTGCCTCTTCCCCTCCTCCTTCTTGTTCCACCCCTGAAGGGTTAATTGAGGGAGGAGATGGGAAATGCTCCTGTTGTTCATAATTGTACTTAACTTCATTGTTATCTGATTCATCCTTTTCATTTAGTTTAGTTGATACCTCCCCATTTTGCTCCTTCTTCTGTTCCTTTAGAATAACACGTTTTAAAGCTATTTGGATTAAATTGTAGGTATGAAGTGTATCTTTGGAAATTGAGTTTGGTTTGGAATTGTAGTGTTCACCTAATTGCTTTCCTACTAATTCCCATTCATCTAGATCCAATTCTTCTTCCAGAGAAAAACTATTCACAGTTTTTAAAAGTTCAGTAATCTCCTCTAAAATTATAATCAATCCTTGGCTTTTCATAACTTTGATAATGCTCTTCAAACATTTTCCTTGAACAGAAGGCATTTGCCCCATTTCACTGAAATTCTACTTTAGCTCTTTAACCAAAGTTTAACCAAAGTTTAACAAAGTTTCCTTGTTACTCTCACTTCTGGGTCAGAGAGACTTTTCCACTGAGATCTGGATCTTGTCTGTTCTTATCTTGTGCCTGTTTGGGAACCAAAATGCGAAGGTCTGGGTAGCTCCTCTGAAGGGCTCAGAATAAGTCCTTGCCCCACTTTGGGCGCCAATTTGTAAAGTTCTGTTGTCTCCAGAGACTGCCGATCGCTCTCTGGGAGGAGATTTGCTGTCTCAACTCAATCTCTTGGCAAGATTCTTCTTTCTGTAGAGAGCCGCCAACTCTGACCTAGAATAGAGACTCCTCTCCCTTGCTCAATGTTGCTTCTTTTATCCTCCCAGAGAATGGGCGTGGAATAACTCAGGGACTTCTGGGGAAAAAATACTTCAACCAATGAACTTGCTCCTCCTAAGCATGCAAGCTCCTCCCCAGAAGTTCAAAGGGGTAAAACTCCCCCCAAAGGCCGAAACTAGAGAATTGTTAAGTACAGACTTAGCACCTAGTAAGAACATAATATCTCATTATCTCATTAGCACTTAGTAAGAACCTAACATCAGTTAATAAATGAAGTTGGATTTAAATTCACATCTTCCTGATTCCAAGCCTAGCATTGTGCCATCTAGCTGTCTCCAACATCTCCCCCTGCCTCCAACCTTGTCATAAGATCTTAAATTCTTAAATGACTCACTTTATCTAGACCTGAATACTTCTAACCTAAAATAGATATGAGATCTCATTGATTCAAAACCTCCCTACAATGATGCAAATTATAATCCATCCTTGTCTGCCCATTCTATACAAATATTGTATACTAGAAGTGTCCAAGACACTGGCTGAAATACTTCTGAGTGCAGCCTGAAACTGATTAAAATATGATTGGGAAATACTTAACAAAATAAATAAAAATACAATAGAACATCAAAATCAATATGCAATTCACAGGATCCTTACACAGTGTTTACTGGAACCTATTTCTACTTCAATTTGACACCACTTTTGTACACCATGCTTTCTATAAATTAGCCACCAAAATTCTGGAGGTCTTCCTATATATCTCCTGAAAACATGAGTCTCACAGTTGATCATTCCAGTTGTCCACTTCTTACCCCTTGACTTTGTCATGTGATGAGTCCATTTTCTCTTTCTATCACATAATCCCTTTGCTTTCCTGGAAAGCTTGGATTCACTGAAGGAGCTTTGCAATTTCCTAAACACAATTTAGCCACTTTACTCTTATACTCTAGACCCAAGACACTATCCAAGTGTATTGTTTTAGACATACATAACTTCTTAAATGACTTTCCTTTGAAATTTATGTAATCTGGATAACATATTCATCATCCACTTGGTCTTTTTTACATGAATGGTGAGAGCAAACTCCTTTGAGCAATTATAGATTTCTTTCAGAATGTTCTGTAGAATTCTGAGGCTTGATGCAATTAGAAAAATGTCATTGATTAACAAGAATATTAAGAGGGCTTCACCATCCACAGAGAATTCATTTTGACCTGGACTCTATTGAACACCTTTAATAAACAAACATCTTCCTGATTTGTTTCATCATATTTTAAAATTAAGATTTTTTTAAAAGTTTTTTTATTGTAACTTTTTTTAAGATTAATTGTTCATAAATGAACCAAGGCTTGAAGATTCTCTCTCTAGTCTTTGTCTTTGGCATCTTTCATTCCTCCTTCCCAAGTTATGTTTTCCCATATATTTTTTCCACATCTGCACCTTTTTACATCTTTATAATGAACTCACCAAAGATCAGATTAAGTATTGATTTAATGTGGAGAGTCATACAAAGTTCATTGTAGAATTTTTTCACTATTTCATCCTCAGAAACCAGTATTGATACATATTATTTTCATGATAGTCTTTTTGGGGAAAAACATACAAGACAATTATATTCCTCAAGAAATATTGTCTTTTTCTTTGTCTAATGTCTGATAAAACCCTCCAATTCCTCGCTTCATGTCCCCAAAGGCATTAATCCATTCAGCTTCAACTACTTTCTATCTTTTTTGGTTTGATTTATATCAATAGTGTAAAAATAATTGATATGAATCGTCTCCTTAAGCCATGAAGCTACTTGTTAATCTTTGAGAATCGCATATTTAAAGTGAAACACACTTTCCAGTGATAGTTTCTCATCTCCCAATCTCACTGGCTTGGATTCCCAGCTGACTCCTACTCCCACATGTTCCAGAGATAACCTTGATGGTCACAGATTTCTATAATTGCTACTTATGAGTCCCAACCTGTATGTTTTTCCATGATCACCAGATTCACTTAACTTTTAGAAAGAATATTTACAGTAAGGATAATTGTGGGCTGTTTGAGGGATTCTTGGATTTGGTGCCCTTGTAGAGTTTTGAAACTGCCTTTTCTTAGTGTGTTTCATGTTTCTTAATGTATTTCTCAGATCCCAATGTAGATGCTATCATTGACTATCTAGGAAACTGCTACTGGCTCTGGCAAACATTGCTAATTTCAATGATGAGAACTGAGAACATGAGATTTTCTGATTTTTGAAAGATCATCATTAAGTTAATGGCTCTTCTTCACCAATGGAGAAAGAGGAAAAAGAGAAACTCACACAAAATTCTCTTCCCCTCTGAAAATAATTCCTTCTCTGATGTCAGTCATTTTCTGCTTTCAACTACAGCCTGACTCACTGTTTCTAGAATATGCCCTTCTGATATGACTTACTTTATTTTATATATATAGACCCAAAGATGTGTCTGATTCTTTCAGCTGATAACAACATATGTACTGTAATGTTATCTACTTTAACATAGGTCATATGATCTATGACTTTTTTGTTCTTGTCATATGAATTAAAGACTCACAAGTAATTTTGTTTTTATTAATTAATTCATTTGAGATATTTGGCCTTTCTGTGACTAAATTAAGATTGGGATAGAAAACTTCACCTCTGCAAAAATACCAATATTCAAGTTTAATCAAATCAGAGTTCACTGACTGTCTAAAAAATGGTGTGGCTAAGTGGTTTCCTATCACTCTGCTAGTGGCAAAAGCAGGGAGGTAGTAGACAATCAAGAACTGAAAGCCATTTAATTTTTTTTCTTTATTTCCTGAGTTTATCAGATCAAAATACTTTATCATCATCATCAAGTGGACAGGTTTCTATTGAAAGGAGTCTCCAAATTTAGCTAAGCTGATCTTCATCTCTAAACTGTCTGTCAAGAGGTGCTTATCATGTTAAAGGAAATATATTAAGCACTAGGGGAAAATGGAAGCAGAAAGGGAAGAAACAGTCCCTATGCTCAAGAAACTGTCAACAGAAATAGAGAAGTTCAACAGAAGAGTAAGTTGAGGCACAAAGACTGACAGGTAAAAAAATGGATATAAGACAAGTTGAACAGTTCAGTCAAAAGTATCCATGAAGGTTATAAACATGTTATATCATCAGAATTAACATGGTTTTTCATTTGTTAAGCTAAAAAAAATGATTTGCCTGCATTCAGGCACATTAAAAATAAATTTAGTGCATCATAATAAGTCTATTGTATCTGATCACATAATCAGTTCAAACAACACCTCCTGTCTTTTCATTTTAAGCTCCCACACATTCTGGCTTTTCTAGAACAGTGCTGAGTCTTAACCCAGTATATCATTTATATGCAATTATCTAAACACTCCTCACACAGAGTGAAGCCAAATGAACAAATGATAAGACTATATGAGTGGAATGAAATGTTTATCACTCAATGGACTAGGGGCTTAGATTTAGCTCTCTCATAATAATAGATGCCATTTATATAATTATTTACATTTTGCAAAGTACTTTATATACAATATCTTTTTATAATATTTTCTCAATAAATTTCATTTTAATCAAACCTTTGTTTTTGAATCCATCCCTTGCCAATACTTATCTAGTTATCTATCCTTTATAAAAAAAAAAATAGAAAAGGGATGGAGAGAAGTTCAGCCAAACCAACTCACTCATCAATCATATCTGACAGTATACGGAATATATTACACCCACATTGCCACACCTATATAAACAATGCAGCATAGTACAGTGGTTCTGCATTCAGAGTCCCTCAGCCATCAAGCACTTATTAAACACTTACTATATGCCAGGCATTTATACTAAGCTCTGGAGATACAAAAAAAGTAAAAATAATGACTGCTGTCAAGGGACCCATAGTCTAATGGGGGAGGCAATACATAAGCAGTCATGAACTTACAAGATATATACATATATAGATGGATATATATAATAGGATAGAAGAAAATCCCCAAAAGAAAGCATTAATAAGGGAGGTGCTGAAAAAGACTTTTTGAAAAAGGTAGGATCTGAGTCTTTTCCCCCCCAGGGCAACTGGGGTCAAGTGACTTGCCCAGGGTCACCCAGCCAGGAAGAGTTAAGTGTCTGAGTTCAGATTTGAATTCAGGTCCTTCTGACTTCAGAGCTGGTGCTCTATCCACTGCACCAACTAACTGCCCCAGATCTGAGTCTTGAAGGAAGATGAGAAGTCGGAAAGTAAATGTGAAGTCGGAAGATAGATGTAAAGTCAGAAGATAGACATGAAAATGAAAAAACTTCCATATATAATGATAGCTATGTATAACCTTGAGCTAGTTATTTAACTTCTCTGGGATTCAGTTTCCTCATTTGTGAAATTAGAGACTTATACTATATGACCTCTGAAAGTCCTTCCAATTCTAGATCCATATTGTGATTATCTATAATTTGATAAAGGCAGGGGGTGCATTTTTACAAGAAAATTACCCTCCTCTGAAGATGAATACCAATTTTCTCTATTCCCATAGTAAGTTTCTTTGGTAAATTTTTTCTTTGCTTGTTCATTAAAAAAAAAAAATCAGAACTATTAGCTTAAGAATGTCTAGTCATGGGGTAGGGGGACTAGGAGGATGGTGCTTCTGGTTTCACTTCAATTGTCCCCTCTGGCCTGGAACCCCAAACTAATAACTCTACCTTCCTGCAAGTGCCAGCAGGCAGCAGCATCCCTATCTACTGCTTCTACACTCACCTAGTGTGCTTTTTTCTTCTTGCCCAGGAAAGCATCTCAGCAGCAGAGCTGAGCCTGTTGTTTCTAATCAATCAAATTTCCTTCAGTTTTTGCAGACTCAGACCTCTGACTCCTCACTCTATCCAGGAGGTGAAAGTTTCTAAGGCTACCTTGAAACCTAACTAGCTCCAGGGCTCCCTGCTTGCTATTTCTGTAGAGGTATCCTGGGGGTATTTACACTTTCCCCCAGTTAAGCCCCCAGTCCTGGGATCTTTCTTCTAATCCCCAAAAGAAACCTATTCTGCTCCAAGTTTTACTTGCTTTTCACTGATGGCATATATACATACATACATACATACATACATACATACATACATACACACACACACACACATACACACACACACACACACACACATATATATATTATTTTTGTTGTTGTTGTTGTTGTTTGTGGGAGAGTTTGGAATTTTCTGACCTACTCCATCATATTCCCAGAATTCTTCCCAATCTATGTTTGTATGGTCCTACAAATACAAAAACCAAAATAAACTCTGACCTATAGAAAAAATTCATTTGTAGAAGGTTATGAAAAATTATTTCATAATTGGCAGTTTCACCAAATAACAAAACAAAGAAGAAAGAAAAGAAATATAAATGAAATACAAAGACCTATTTTAAAATGAATCCCAAAGGCAATTAAAAATGAAGGTGAAAGGAAGGCAACAGAGATAACAATGGAAACATTTGCAAAGAATTTTATAACAAACACTCTGCATCATCATTGACAATGGAACCCCTACATTTTGGCACTAATTTTACCATTCCACTCTGCTGAGGAATAAAAAATGCTACTAAAAAAGTAAAGATTGGAAGGAAGAAAAAATAGGTTAGATCAAGTATACACAAAAAGATGGAAATGGCTGGGAAAGAAACAATTTTAATAGTGTTAAATAATTGATTCTCAAGTTATTTGAGAGTAGAATACTAGAAACATGAAAAAAAATCACTCTATCACCCAAAAATTGACTAAAAGAATAGTAATAATTATAGAAATACATGCCTACTTTCCCACTTATACAAAATTTTCAAAGCAATTTTTATATACAATGATGGTATTTTTACTAAAGATATAAAAAGAAAAGACTAAGACAATATTATACAACAGACCACATATTTTGCATCACACAGCTATGCTTATTATTATCTATTGATTTTTAATCACTTGATTCAGTAGAGCAATATGCATTTTTAAAGGCTTTCTGTTCTAATTTAAGGTACTTTAGATCACACTTGTCAAAACTGTACAAAGTTCCTTAAAAGCTATATTGCTTACCAATTCTTTGGTTATTAATATCAAGTGAGGCATAAAACAGGGAGATGTATATATGCTTGTTATTGGTGTTTTTCACCATCATGGAGGATTCCAATGCAGAGTCCAAACAGATTAAGTTTTACTAACACTTCTGTTTTTAGAAGACATTGTGTTCACTAAATAAAGCCCTGGAAGTTTACAACGTCTTTTAAATAACATCCACACTGAAGAATATCTATTGTTCAGACCATAACATAAAAAGTTATAGAACTGGTCTATCCATTTATACACACACACACACACACACACACACACACACACATATTTCTTGAATAGACATAATAAAAAGAAATGAACTAGGTTTAGACTTGAAAGGGAAGAACAGAATGGGCTGGATTGCCTTTTGGAAATGCTTTACTTTTTAGGATCTCAAGTTCCTCCCCCAAAAAAGACCTGCCTTTTAAATATACATTTTCTTCCAGGAATGTTAAATGGCTATGAGTCATTTAAAGCTTTGGTTTCTGAAAAGTCACAGTTGAAGATTATCTAAAAGTCAATAAAGAGGCAAGTGGCAGTCATAAGTTAGCTGAAACATATCTCCCCCTCTCCCTGACCAAAAAAAAAAAAAAAAAGACGAGAATCAATGTAAAGATGTCATCATAGATTTATATGACTAGATAAGAAAATGGTCATTCTAATGTGATACCAATATATACCCAATCAATAGTCTTCCTGATCCAATAGCATCTAAGAAATTTCAAGACATGTATGAAAGATCTCAGGCATGCTAAATGGCCTTGCTCTGGTGCATCTTTGGGAGAACATGCTAATTGTCCAATATGGGCAAGCACTCATAGTTTGCAGCCTACATCACTGGAGAAAGGTAATTTTCATATGGATAATATCACATATTTCCACTGGTTTTGAAAACGAATAATTGACAATAAAACATATTGTAGGGCTGAAGCTCCTTTCCACATTCTTTTCTGGTGACTTAAAAGGACCATTATTCTTTCACACACAAAAAGACTTTATAATTGCACAACTGTTTCTATCATGTCACCTATTCTTGAAAAGGCAATGCCTTTGGGATAGAACATGTCAGCTTTTAAAAAGCATGCAGAAACAATGCTGTTCATCTTTCAGAAGGAAGTAAAAACACCTCAATCAACTGAAACTAGAAGAGCAATTCAAAAAACAAACAGAAGGTAACTCTTTATACAAACACTAGACTTTGCTTTATTTGATAAAAACAATGATCCAATTATTATCCTAAATGGATGACCTTTGGAGGGGAGCTAAAATTGCACATTTTTACTCTTAGAAGTGCTTTCACAGCTTCATATCAAGTGTTTCATTTGGTCTACAAAACTGAATAATCCTTGTTAAGATGAAAGAAGTGCTCTGACTTTAAATTATTCTAGATGTTTAAATCCTCTGTTATTTAATGAGCATTCTGTTGTATCTCTTTGAGTCCTTCAAATTTAATAGAGGCCTCTAATTGATGTTGTCTATTAGTATACTCTCACATCATTATCATTAGGTAATATTTGAGTTCTCTGTCATATGACTGAACAGTCTTTTGAGGAATTAAGCAAAAACCTTATTTGCCATAAGCTTCCTCCATGACTGCTTATTTATGAGGTGTGCTTTGCTGGTCATTAACATGGATCCTTTTGATTTGTTCTCAGTTCATTTGAAACTGAAAGGAAGATAATATGAGGATGTCCCTATCAGTAGTGATCAGGAATGACCCTTTAAGAAATATCCTTATTCCTACCTATGCCATTCAAAGTGGGAACAGACAGGGAAATTTCAGAAAGAAAAGTTCTGAATAAGGCATTTAGTGACATCAGTAAAAAAAAAAAAAAAAGAAGTATCATCAATCATCAAAATGAACTTAGTAAAGAAAACAAGATAAAGTCTGACTTCCTCAGTTTAGAATTCATGGTCCTTGACATTCTTTTTAGATCCTATTTATCCAACCTCACTTCCTCATTATTCTCTGACATGACCAGATCATTCCATTAGTTTTCTCTTCCAACTGTCTCCCAAACACACCGCTTTCATCTTTGACTTCAAGTTATTGTTTATGCCTGTTCTAATCCATGAAAGGGGATTTAGGTAGTGAAATGGATAGAGCACAGAACTTGGAATCAGGAAGACTCATTTTTAGGAGTTCAAATCACTTACTAGCTATGATTCCCTGGGCAAGTCATTTACCTCTGTGTATCTCACTTTCTTCATTTGTAAAATGAAGTAGAGGAAAAAAATGGCAAATCCCTCCATATCTTTCTCTAGAAAACCCCAAATAGAATTGTAAAAAGGCAGGCACAACTGAAATGACTGAACAACAAACAACAAAACACATGAAATGCCCTCAGCATCTCCAAATTCTACTAATTCTTTAGGGCCAGCTTAAAATATTATCTCTTTGTTGATCATATCCCTGATAATTTTCTATAGAATCTATTATTGTTTTGTTACACTCATTTGACATTTAATTATAAACAGATTTGTGTTTACTAAATGTTTTCCTGTATGTGTTTTGTTTTGGTGATTATCTTGTAAACTCCTAGAGAATGGAGACTTGTGATAATGAATACTTTTCAACAAAGTATGAAATCAATTCATACTTGTTGAAATAATGCATGAATGAAGGTTCAGTGAAAAAGGTTCAGTGAAAAATCAGGGTGGGAAACCAGGCTTTTTAGTTTCTTTGAGGAAGGAGAATTTATTAATATCTAACATGGGAAATTTCTGAATTACCAGATCAACTTCCTATTACGTCTTAAGTGAAATGTCAAAAATTTCAAAGCCAAATGTTAAAGATTTTTATATTTGGTTTGTTGCTGTACCTTTGGATTAGCATGGAAAATAGAGAGTTGACTCTAATGAGTTGATTATTATATCAACTAAAACAATAGTGAAATTCAATTCAGCTGGGAATACAACAACAAAAGTCTATGACTTAATTTTTTTGTTCCCTGAGAAACTGTGAATAAAAAGGAATAATTTATCAACAAGTTGGGCTAGGATGGTGATAGAACATGTATACAGATAGGTAAATGAAAGATGTATACAAAGAAAATGAAAGTAATTTTGAGGAACGAGATCTCTGGCAAATAGGAGTTAAGGAAAATCTCAACCCCAGTAAAGTACCAGAAACATTCCTATACTCCAAAAGAGGTTTTTATTGGAGAAGCTGGGGAGGGGGATTAAATGTTTTTCAATATAATTGGTTTTCTTTTTGATCCTACATATTTTATTTTATGCATTTAAATGTTATTCTGAGAAGGGTTCCCTTGGCTCTTCACCTGACAAACAGAAGAGAAAAGGACACCAAAAAAGGTTAAGGATTTGTCAGATAGAAATTCTAGATTAAGAAAGTCTGAAGATAATTTAACAGAAATGTCACAATGTTCACACGAGGTTGAAAAACACCTGATAAATTATAGATATTGAACCAATAAATCCTGCAGAGACCATGTTTTTCATGGCTTTAAAACCCCTTCAAAGTCTTGTTCTGATTGTGCATTATTCCCTCCCCAGTCAAACTGACTTACTTGCTATTCATTATCTATGTCAGTCTATCCCTTTTTCTCTGTCTTTGCCCAGCCTGGCTGTCTCCTATGACTGAGATGCTCTCTCCTCTCTCTTCTACAAGTTTTATTTCAGTTCAACACACAAAGAACAACAACAAAAAAAAAAGATTACATATGAAAATGAACTTCTACTTCTTACATTTTGTTTAAGGGAAAATGTATATATTTAACAAGGTAGGGACAAAATTGTTTTCCTTCTGTATAATTTTAATTTTATTAGTATTTTTTATTTTTCTGAATCTCTATAACTTTTAACTAACTCACCTCCAGCTCCAGATAAAGCACTACTTTTATAGCAAAGAAAAAAGCATACTCAAGCAAAACAAACACATCAATCATAAAAGAAAATCTGCTTCAATCTGTAAGATGTGGGAAGCATGTATGAATGTGGGAAGCATGCTTCATTGTCAACCTTCTGAAGTCATGATTATTTACTGCAATCAGTTCTTAAAAATCTTTAAAGTTATTTTCCTTTACATTTTGGGGGTCATTATATAAGTGACTATTTAAACAGATATGATCTTAAAACCAGGAGGACCTGGGCTTCCTGCCCATCTCTGAAACTCTGAAACAAAACTTAACCTTTCAGTGCTTAAGGTATAGTCTGCAGCTCCCTGGGGGTTGCAGAGATTCTTGAGGGTGATACATGATGTCAAAACCATTTTCATAATAATATTCAGATGTTATCTGCCTTTTAAAATATTCTTCCCTTTTTCAATTACATATTTATGTAAGCTCAAATTTTTTTCAACTTTTTCAACCAAAACATCATATTACAACAGACTAAAGACACAGCAGATATAAGAATCTGTCTATTAAGTCAGTCATTAAAGACTTTCAAATATACTTACAACTATACCATATTTTAATTTTTTTGAAAATATTTTCCAGAAAAAAGATTTTGTTAACATGTTATATCTGCTTCTGATTTAAATGAATTAGTAAATATTTTAAACTGTATCAGCTTTAATTTCTAATACAATAAATATATATGTGACTATTTAAATACATGTAAATATATATAGAGACTTAGACATAGACATAAGCATATAGATATCTAGGTATAGATAGAAGTATAGTATGGGCATAGATATAGGTATAGGTATAGATATAAGCAAGGGTACAAAAATAGTTATAGGTATAGATATGAGTATAAATATAGCTACAGATAAAGATATTGATATGGATATAGATATGGGTACAGGTATAATTTATTTTTGTTGTGGTTTGTTCTTTGTTCTCGAAGAGAACCATGACATCAGAGAGGTAATATCATGACTACATATATAGGTATAAACGTAGGCATAATCATGAATACAGATGTAGATATGAGTATAGATATAGATACAGATATATTCCATATAAATAAAATTGGAATACTTATTAATTTTTAAGAGTGTGAGTTCTAAGACAATTCTATAAAAAATTTTTGACTAACTCTTCAAACTGCAGAGAAAAATCAATGAATTGGTTTAAAAAAATCCTTTGTTCTAGATCAAAACCTTTGATCTAGTACCTTTTTGTCTTATAAAAATCAAAAATAGGAAGAGGACCACAAAAATGACAGTAACATAGCCTATAATATTTTCATCCACTTCTTTCATAACTAAAAATACTGTGTTATAAGCAATAATATAATCTATTTAATTACATGTCTACATATATATACGAATGCATGTGTATGAATGTGTGTGTATATATGGATGTGTGTATATTTTCAGTATGTGTATGTATATTTTCATCTAGAGTTGTGATTTTATCAGTGAAGGAAGCTCCCTACTAAAAAAAAGTCCTTCTACTAATGTTGATCAGAAAGCTTTTTTTGTTTTTGTTTTTTGCAACTTCTAGTTTCAAAGAGTTTCCTGTGGTGCTAAAAAATTGTGACATGCACATAGTTACATTGTCCATATGTGTCAGAGATGGCAGTTAAACTCAGATCTTTATGATTCCAAGACATACTCACTTTTCACTACTCCACATCAACTTTTTATGGGATCATATATTTCCTGATGGAAAGGACCTTTAAAGCTAGTTAGTTAAAATCACTCATTTTTTTTAAATTTAATTTTATAATTATAACTTTTTTTTTGACAGTACATATGCATGGGTAATTTTTTACAACATTATCCCTTGCACTTACTTCTGTTCAGATTTTTTCCCTTCCTCCCCCAACCCCCTCCCCCAGATGGCAGGCAGTCTTATACATGTTAAATATATTACAATATATTCTAGATACAATATATGTTTGTAGAACCAAATTTCTTGTTGCACAGGAAGAATTGGATTCAGAAGGTAAAAATAACAGTTTATACTCATTTCCCAGTGTTCCTTTTCTGGATGTTGCTGATTCTGTCCATCTTTGATCAATTGGAATTTGATTAGCTCTTCCCTATGTTGAAGATATCCACTTCCATCAGAATACATCCTCGTACAGTATCATTGTTGAAGTGTATAATGATCTTCTGGTTCTGCTCGTTTCACTTAGCATCAGTTGATGTAAGTCTCCAAGCCTCTCTGTATTTCTCCTGTTGGTCATTTCTTATAGAACAATAATATTCCATAACATTCATATACCATAATTTACCCAACCATTCTCCAATTGATGGACATCCATTCATCTTCCAGCTTTTAGCCACTATGAAAAGGGCTGCCACAAACATTTTGGCACATACAGGTCCCTTTCCCTTCTTTAGTATTTCCTTGGGATATAAGCCCAGTAGTAGTATGGCTGGGTCAAAGGGTATGCACATTTTGATAACTTTTTGGGCATAATTCCAGATTGCTCTCCAGAATGGTTGGATTCTTTCACAACTCCACCAACAATGTATGAGTGTCTCAGTTTTCCCACAGCCCCTCCAACATTCATCGTTATTTGTTCCTGTCATCTTAGCCAATTTGACAGGTGTGTAATGATATCTCAGAGTTGTCTTAATTTGCATTTGTCTGGTCAGTAGTGATTTGGAACACTCTTTCATATGAGTGGAAATAGTTTTAATTTCATCATCTGAAAATTGTTTGTTCATATCCTTTGACCATTTATCAATTGGAGAATGGCTTGATTTCTTATAAATTAAAGTCAATTCTCTGTATATTTTGGAGATGAGGCCTTTATCAGAACCTTTAACTGTAAAAATGTTTTCCCAATTTGTTACTTCCTTTCTAATCTTGTTTGCATTAGTTTTGTTTGTGCAGAAACTTTTTAATTTAGTGTAATCAAAATGTTCTATTTTGTGATCAATAATGGTCTCTAGTTCTCCCTTGGACACAAACTCCTTCCTCCTCCACAAGTCTGAGAGGTAAACCATCCCATGTTCCTAAAATTTATTAATGCAAATCACTCATTTTAAAGATGAAGAAACTGAGCCCTAAATCACATAGGTGGTAAATAACAGAAACAAGATTTGAACTTGGATTCCAAATTAATCAATTGTTTTTCATTATATCACTTTCTGCCATTATAATATGGTTTGACATTAATCCAGATTTAAATTTACAATTTAATTAAATTTACACAGATTAAATGTACAAAACTGCTCATATACATAATATAGATTCAAAACAAAGTGCACCTTCAAGATTTGCTCCTTTATTATTTAAATTCAATAGCCACTGACCAATCAGAAAGTAACTGAAAATGGTCAGCCTGGAGAAGAGAAGATTCAGGAAGAATAGATAAAAAATCAAATATTTCAATACAAGGAATCAGCAGGATTTAATTGTACAAAGCACATACCAACTCTTTTCACTTTTGCAAGAAATTCTGTTCTTCTATTTGCTCCATAAAAACCAAGTCAACTGTGGAAGAGGAATGAATTTATGTCTAAAGAAGAACTAGAGATCATTATTGATCACAAAGTAGAAAACTTTGATTATATCAAATTGAAAAGTTTTTGTACAAACAAAACTAATGCAGATAAGATTAGAAGGAAAAAAAAACTGGGAAAACATTTTTACAGTCAAAGGTTCCGATAAAGGCCTCATTTCCAAAATATATAGAGAATTGACTCTAATTTATAAGAAATCAAGCCATTCTCCAATTGATAAATGGAAAAAGGATATAAACAGACAATTCTCAGATGAAAAAATTGAAACTATTTCTAGCCATATGAAAAGATGCTCCACGTCATTACTAATCAGAGAAATGCAAATTAAAACAACTCTGATGTACCACCGCACACCTGTCAGATAGGCTAGAATGACAGGGAAAGATAATGCGCAATGTTGGAGGGGATGTGGGAAAATTGGGACACTAATGCATTATGGATGGAATTGTGAATCCATCCAGCCATTCTGGAGAGTAATTTGGAACTATGCTCAAAAAATTACCAAGCTGTGCATACTATTTGACCCAGCAGTGTTAGTACTAGGCTTATATCCCAAAGAGATCTTAAAGAAGGGAAAGGGACCTGTATGTGCAAGAATGTTAGTGGCAGCCCTCTTTGTAGTGGCCAGAAACTGGAAACTAAGTGGATGCCCATCAATTGGAGAATGGCTGAATAAATTGTTGTATATGAATATTATGGAATATTATTGTTCTGTAAGAAATGACCAGCAGGATGATTTCAGAAAGGCCTGGACTGGACAGACTTACATGAACTGATGCTGAGTGAAATGAGCAGGACCAGAAGATCGTTGTATACTTCAAAAACAACACTATATAATTATCAATTCTGATGGATGTGGCCTCTTCAACAATGAGATGAACCAAATCAGTTCCAATAGAGCAGTAATGAATTGAACCAGCTACACTCAGCCAAAGAACTCCGGGAGATGACTGTAATCCACTACATAGAATTCCCAATCCCTCTAATTTTGTACGCCTACATTTTGGATTTCCTTCACAGGCTAATTGTACACTATTTCAAAGTCCGATTTTTTTTGTACAGCAAAACAACTGTTTGTACATGTATACATATATTGTATTTAACTTATACTTTAACATATTTAACATGTATTGGTCAACCTGCCATCTTGGGGGGAAGGAAGGAGAGGAAAAATTAGAGCAAAAGGTTTAGCAATTGCCAATACTGTAAAATTACCCATGCATATATCTGGTAAATTAAAACTATTAAAAAAAAGTCAAAGGGAGAGATTAAAATGGCACAATGAATATTCCAAATCATGAATATAAAATTTACAAATTTGGAAGAACTCCTACTTTTTCAAATCTTACATAACCCTAATGCCTTGTTGAGTATAAAAATGCCCTGTATACTTTATATCTAATAAATCAATGAAATTATTTTTTGAAAAAAGCATGGATTCTTTATAATAAAGATGCTATATCAGTGCTATATAAATATGACTAAAAGGTATATTAATTTCAGCTACAGATCTTCTTTCATTTTGTCTGGAATAAATGAATGAAGTACCTGTATCTTTGACTCTATATAAAAAGGCAAAATTGATAAATTATTCAAGTTCAAGACTGGTAATAAGTCTTATGACCTTATGAATTAAATTTAAAGTATAATCAAATCATATGCTTATCTTGTACAAATTACAGATGAGTAAATGAAATTAGACTTTTAACCTGAAAATCCATCTGCAATCCTTCTTTGCCAATGCCTGAAAGGCTTTAGATACACATTTCTAGAGATATATCAGAAATGATTTTATATTTTTGCTATTGTTGTTTCTCAATCATAATTGTATGTCAAATTTTGAAAATTCTATTTGAAATTTCATTAGATTGGGAAATGCTTTATTTTCAAGATATGTATGGGGGTGAAGTTGGGGGGGGGGAAGGAATGATTGGCAGATCTATAGCCCAGTACTGATAGAGCCTTCTGTGAAGAGATAAAAGATAAACCAATTCTATTCCAAAAATCTGTTAACTGAATGGTAAAGGACATTATTTAGATATATTAAACTGAACAAAGGGGAGCATCTAAGCCCAAAATTATTTTTCCAAGAATGACACATGTATAATATACATGTTATACATATATGTACATATACATTTGTGATTGTAGAAAATATAGTAGAAATATGATGAGCATTAATTCATTTATACTATGGCCAAGCCCATAGAGAACAAGTTTCAAATTTTACTATATCATGTGATCCAAAAAATTTTTCTGTTTTGGGTTTTTTAAAGAATATTTTTGTTGCCCCATAGTCAATAAAAGATCAAATCCATTATTCACACTAGATATAGAGATTTGAATACAATCTTCCTCCATGAGATTCTTGTAAAATGTTTAACTCCCAGGAAATGTATTTCTGATAATCCAAAGTTTAAGAAAAAGTTTTGCAGAGCAGTTTGCTTGTCTTAGAGGCAGAAAGACCCACATTCAAGAGCTGCTCATGGTACATACAAATAGAAGGCCTTTCTCAGTACCCTAGTATCTTCCTTTCCAAGATCACCTTCTATGTATTCTTGAACGTACATAGTCATGTATATGTTCCCTTCCCATTAGAATGGGAGCTCTTTGAGGGCAGGTATAGTTTTTTGCCTTTCTTCAGATCCCCAATGCTTAGGGATCAAGATAGGCACATAGCAATTACTTTTGCTTGTTGACTGACAGTGGAAAATTCATTTAATTTCTCAATGCCCCTGGCAACTCTCTAAGGTACTAAGAAGCAGAACAGAAACACTCAGAAGTGATGGGAGTTCCAACATTGGGTAAGAGTTTCTTATGGGGGGAAAATTAATATTATATATACATATAAATACATTCGATTTCCATGCTACTTTGTATAACAATAATTACAGTAAATTCAATTATATTTTAAAATTTTTCCCTAGGGAGAATAATTATAAAAAGAATTTCCCAAAATAGTGAATTTATTTGAAGACAATCCAAAGTGTTATTATCATGCCATCCAGTGGTTACACAAAATATCACAGTATTATGTTCAGAATGCATTTCACAATTACAATACAGAAGGATCAGCCAGGCAGATGGGATCTAAACGGGAATGTTTCAAGGATGGAATGAGCTTTTGGAAGAAAGTACTATAAATATGTTACTATGCATTACAATATTGCAAAGCCACCTTGTGGTAAAAATTGGAAATTTAATTGTATTATATCATTGAAATCACAATTTCACATTTGTTATGGTTTTTCTTTTTTTAATAGATGATATTTCTATGGAAAGTATAAAAGTGACAAAGCTAATAGCAATTCCAAACTCTGATAATCCCTAGAAATAGTAGTTTTAGATTCTGAAGATTTCTGGGTTCTTTGTGCAACCTCAAACAAATCACTTAAATTTTCTGGTTCTTAGTTTTTCTTTAAAAAGAGGTCATTTATAAGTAGATAATCTTTATATTTCTGTTAAGTTGGAAAATATTATAATTTTATTCTTTTGATAGGCATCTATTAAGTGCCTACTATGTACAGCATTGTGCTAAGCAGAAACATATTGTTCAGTTATTTCATTTACATTTGACTACTTGTGACGCTATTTGTGATTTTTTTTTAGCAAAAATATTAGTATGGTTTGTCATTTTCCTCTTCAGCTCATTTTACAGATGAGAAAATGGAGGCAAACAGTATTAAATGACTTTTTCCACAAGAAATAGAGGAGGTCAGAAGAGAACTCGGGAGGATGAGTAATCCTGACTCCAAGCCCGGCACCTCTGTGCACTACGGCACAGCTTAGCTGCCCAAAAACTTAAATCATGGAATAACATAGGTAGTGGTCTTTAACCAGCCCTAACTAAAAAAAACTAAACATTTATTGAGTGACTACTACATGGAAGGGATGCAAAAAGAAGCAAAGGACATTCCCTGCCCTCAAGAAGTTCACACTTTAATGAGGGAAACAAATAAATGAATGTATACAATCTATATACAGAATAAATAGTAAATAATTGACAGAAGGAAGATACTATAATTAATGGGAATTAAGAAAGTCTTCTAGGGGAAAAAATGGAATTTTAATTGGGATTTGGATAAGGAAAGCCAGAAGGTATTGATAAGAAGGGTAGAGCATGTCAACCATGGGCTAGACAGACAGAGAAAATGCTAGGAAACAAGATATAGAGTACCTTCATCATAGAACAGATAGGAGGTAGGTATCACTGGCACTCTAGAGTACATGATCAGGAAAAAGAAGACTAAAAAGGCATAAGGCAAGGCTAGATTATGAAGAGCTTTGAATGTCAAGCAGGGGATGTTACTTTCATCCTAGAGATAATAGGGAGTCACTGAAGTTTATTGAGTAGGTTAAGAAGGAAGGATTGATATGATTGATATTCCATGCTTTAGTAAAATCACTTTAATAGATGATTAGAAGATAAGTTGGAGTGGGAAGGGTTTTTAGACAGGCAAAATACTAGCAGACTACTAAAATAGTCCAGGTGTGAGATGATGAGGGTCTGGTAATAGCAGAGGAAAGAAGAGAATGTATTTGAAAGATGTCACTTAACCCTAACTCTAAGGCTAAATGAGTGGGATGAGAGGTGGTGAAGAGTCAAGGATGACCTAGGTTATGAGTCTGGGGGACTGGAAGATGGTAGGGAAGTTTAGAAGAGAGGATTTGAAGCAGGAGGAAGATAATGAATTCAGCTTTAGATATGCTGAGTTTAAAATGTCTACTGGACATTTAGTTTGAGATGTCTGAAAGATAGATGAATATGTGTGTGGAAATGGAAAAATTCCATTATGTGATGTCAAATTTTCAACTACCTTTAATGCATTTTCAATTTTCAATTAGCTGTCTAGCACTGTGTAGAATTCACACTCTAGTATGTTTCCATTATGAAATTATTTATTCACACTGCTATGAGCTATTAACAGAATGTAAATATATACATATGAAGAAAATATTGTCAAGAGCTGCTGCTTCTGCTTTTACAACATCTCTCACATCTGCTTTGTTCTCTCTATTCCCACTGCTCCTAGCACATTTGGCACCTTCTTGGACTCATCCTTCATTAAATAACCATGAAAGGAAGAGAAATACACACAAACACACACACACACACACACACACAAGTGTGTATGCATATGCACACATCCATATTTATATGCATGTGCACAGACATATACATATCTTACACAAAGAGATGGGCATAAGATCAGAGATTTAAAGTTGGAAGAGACTTAGAAGCTATCTAGTCCTACCTTTTTGTTATATAAATAAGAACTAGCAGACACTTTAAAAGCCAAAATCACTTATTGGATGCTATCAACCATATGGTTTTGGATGGTGATACCATTCAAATAATTTACAGTTTTTAGGGTTTTATCAAGCTATTAAGAAAACCCAGGTAACTTTCCACTTTCCACCAGCAGTTTTCCCTCCCAGAACATCATACTGAACTCAGGATAAGTTTGGTCACCTGAAATCTCAACATCATGTTCATTGACTAACACCTTTTGGCCTCTACACTCTGATTGGAGCATTGGAGGATGGCTCACTAAGCTCCTTCAAAAGCCTTCCTTTATAGAGGATCCTGAAATTTCAGACCTTTCCAGGTAATTCTCCATTCTCTATCAAGAGCTCCACTGGGTTTCTATTCCAGGAATATCATACCTCTGAGCCAAGCATTCCTAGCGATTTTTCCTTCCTCTTCCCTTTTTAGCTTCCTTTTTTTGTGTCTTCCCCATTAGAATATAAGCTTCTTGAAGGCAGGGTTGTTGTGTAGTCATTTCAATTTCTATGACCTTTTTTTGGGGGGGGGTATTTCTTGATAGAAATATCTTATTTCTTATTTGTATCTTCAGTGCTTAGCACAGTCCTTGGCACATAGCAGGTGCTTAATAAATAAATGTTTATTAAACTAAATTACTAAGAAGGTACTTTATAGAAACAGACACAATAACAACATAATACATGTACTCCCTCTGCTCAAGAATCTTCATTGGCTTCCAATTACCTAACAATTATTAGATTTGGCTTTTCAAGGCCCTCCATGATATGATGCCTCCCACCCCTGAATCTTGACCTTTTTTTCATGTTAGCTTCACACTAACTACTATAGCCAAACTGGACCATTCTCTGTCTACCATGTTTTCCTGCCTCCAAAGCTTTATTCTCAATTATTCTTATTTTTTGAACAGTCTTTCTCTCCTTTTTGATCTAGTAATTCATACTTACCTTTTAAGGTGTAGCAATGGATCAAGTGCTGGGCCTGGAGTCAATAAGATGTAAATTTAAATCTAGTTAGTGTATGCCCCTCAGCAGGTTTCCCTAAGTTTCTTCAATGGTTAAAATAAGGATAATAATAATGTCTACCTCCCAGGATATCAAATGAGTTTGTTGTAAAGAGTTTAGCACATTGCCCGCCACATAGTAGATAATATATCAATCTTTATTCCTTTTCCTGCCTTTCCTAAAATTCAGCTCAAATGTCATTTACCTGAAACCTTCTCTAATTTCCTTTTTAGGTAATGACCTTCTCCCTTAATTATTACAATGTTCTTTATCTTATACTTCTCTAGCATACTTATAATAGTATATTGTACTTAGCACCCTGAGGTACTCCCTAACTTGCAAGATAGGTCCCCTAAAGAAAATGAGCCCTAAATTTAAGGTATACATTAACATAGTTCACAAGTCCCCATCAATGAGTTTAGCTTTAACAGTCAGAGAATACAAATAGTTCAAAATAAAGCTATTTATGAAAAGGCATATTTAATGAAAATGCCCCCTATAATCCTGGGATATATATTCTCCCACAAATAAATATGTCATCAATAGGAAAAATGGCCACATACAAGATACATACATGAAAAGGCACACATGCAGAAAGCATGTGTGACCAAAGCAAACACAGGAAGAAGTTATAGGTGACCAGGGTTCTTACATGGAGAATCACACATATAGAATATCACATATATTGGGACCATATGGCCAGTGTGTACTGGATATATCCAGGGCATGAAAGTGGAAAGGGATATGTCCAGGCTCCAAGTGTAGAAGAGCAATTCTTTCTGCTGATACTTCTAGGCCACTTATGTCCTTGAATGATATTATTGTGGAAGTTCCCACTTGAATGTGACGCCTTTGGAAATGAACCAGATGCTACTCCACGTTTATAGTTTAATTCTATGCTATCTAGATGGATGCATTTTCTCCAAAGGATTTTGCCAGGCAGAGCCCAATTGGGCATAGTCTTATAATTTCTCTGTTTCCAGCTTCTTTCCTCTTCTGAAATCCTATGCTATACTTAGGCTACTTCTTCCTAATGAGAAGAGTTATCTCTTCCAGGAGGTTTAGTTCATAAACTGAAGGCCTTGTTATAGCTTTTCAAGAAAAATACCTGCCCTTGCCTCAGCCTCAGGATCAACAAAATCTAAGGGGACAAAAACCTTCTTGGTTTTGGTAGTTTTTATGTCTGCCTCTCCTGTATGGAGTTTCTTTATAAAAGATTAGATGAAATAATATTTGTAAAGAGCTCATCACAGTATCAGATAACATAGTAAAAACTTAATATGCTTCTTTCCCTTCCCTTATGATTATATTTTTAAAGAGTTTTTGGTTGAAAGACTTTTCTACCAGCAGGAAATTCTTTGCCTCAGGTACCAAGCTCATTAAGGGACAGAGCAGGATCTACCCAGACAGCAAAAAACCTCAGGCTTAAAATTTTCTTTGAATTGAGTTTTCAGAGTGTTGGGTCATTCAAGGGTCTCTGGCTGCCAGACTCTAGCTTATGGTTAGCATTCTTTATATCCCCAGATTTTAATCTTTGAATTTGGGAGGGAGGGGGTATCAATTTCAATTTTTTGTCTCCCACCCCCTCTATTGAACTTAACCATTTATTTTAAGCTCCTGTTAAAAAATAGCAGCCCTGAATGCCCTCTACTTTGACTATCACACTGACCTATTCCCTCAACTACATCCTTCAGCTAAAAATAAAAAGTTCCTAATGAGAAACAATTTGCTATAGGTTGAAAGAGATCAACTCAATCTTTCAATCTGTTTTCCCTCAGTATTTGCTCTGTAGCAGTGATAGACTAATTTTATCTCTCTGAACTTTTAAATCTAAATTGTCAAACTGGTTTAATGAGGGCAAGGGCCTTATGAGGGAAAATGTCAAGAGATTCCAAAGTACCACTGGTAAAACACAATTTTTAAAATAATCAACTCAGCAAAAAGGGACAGTTTTAGAGCTGCAGTCAGTCAACAAGTCATCTTTAAAAAAATAAATACAGAGACACATTTAAGGAAAGCAAAAATCAAGATTTGCATGCTAACATGGGGAGAGCTTTGACCAAAATTTTATACGTTTTCCTTTGAGAATTTTGGAGCTATCAGAGATGATAGGTTTTGAGGTTTAGAGAGCTAAAAGAGATCTCAGGAGTCTTCTAGTTTGACCTAATTTTGTAGATGAAGAAGCTGAGGTTCTAACATCTAACTAACTCTGGAATGTCTTGACCTAGGTCACACAGTTAGTTACTGGCAGAGTAGGTCATAGCAGTTGGGTTTTCTCATTCTAATCTTCCAGTTCAATCATCCTATCTAGGTTCACGTGATCATGCTCTTCCTTTCTCATCTTGTTTTTGTCTTAATGCTCCCCCTTTGCCCTATTCCTCTTCTTTATCATTCCATTTTCATGTCTGTCTCTCCCAAGTAGCCTGTTACTTGTTGTCATATCTATATTTTATTTATAGACTATCCTTTCTTGCCTCTCCTTTCAATTCAAAAATAACAAAAATAGAAAATTGTTTTCATTTGAAAATGGCAAAAAACAAAAAACAAAAAAAGGACAATACCCCCTTCCTTGAGGGAAAAGGATAATTGGCAAAACTTTTTCAAATTTGAATTTAGCTAGTTTCACTTGAGATAATAAATTGCTCTAAGGCCTTTTTCTTCGTGGAAAGAGCCCTAGCCCTGGAGACATAGGACCTGAATTCAAAAGCTGATATTTTTTACATGTGTGATCTTGAGCAAGTTGCAAGTCAGGAAGAGCTGAGTTCAAATCTGGTCTCAGATTGTTGTTGTCATAGCTATCACTCTTTCAGTGTATACTATGTGCTAGGCATTGTGCCAACTGCTTTACAATGATTATCTCACTATGTCTGTTATCTCACAACAATCCTGGGAGGTAAGCACTAGTATTACCTCCATTTTACAACTGTGGAAACTGAGATAGACAGAGGTTTAATGACTTGCCTAGGATCACATAGCTAGTAAGTGTCTGAAGCTGGATTTGAACTCAGGTATTCTTGATTTCAAGTTGGTGCTCTATCCACTGAGCTACCTCACATATGTGGTCCTGGACAAAGTCACTTACCTTCTGTCTGACTTAGTGTCTTTATCTGTAAACTGGCAAACAATAATAGCACCTACTTCCCAGGATTGTTATGAGGATCAAATGAGATAACTAAAATACTTAGCATACTGCCTGGCACATCTTAGGCACTTAATAAATACTAATTCTCTCAACTATAAATGTGGGGGTTGGACTAAAGTTCCTCTGAGATCCCTTTTAGGTCTATATCTATACACTTGGCCTAAAAAGAACTTACTAAATGTTCACTAGTCACAATGAAAATTCCAACAATCAAGTTGTAAAAAGTTAACAGTAAACTGTTGCCATAAAGGTTTAATCGTAAGTGAAGATAGAATAAATTGTTTTGGAAGTGGTAAACGCTAAAAACTTTTAACAAATAGCTGATTGCTTTTCACAGAGACAGCATTGTCTAAAATCTTCACTGCTTATTAATGCCAGCCTCCCCAGCAGCCAAACCCTTTGGAAGTGCCCTTTAGCAATGAAGAGATTAGAAGTATCCATGTCAACTGTGATATTTTATGACCTTTCATGCAAAATGTCTCCCTGGGTCTGCTGAAAGTGAACAGCACAAAAAGACATGCAACAGTGATCATCCAGACAAAGTCAGTAACTCATTGTTTGATATTTTTATCAGGGTGCTTTGTAATTGGTAACAGGATTTTATTGAATATGGAGATCATTCTCACTGGTTCATTTTTTTTTAATAATCAATACAGCTATCTATGGATTTTCCAATCAATCAAGATTTAGATAGTGTCAGAGAAGTGCTTCAAAGCTTAATTCATCTTAGGAACTTGAACACATTTTATTTTAAGTAATTCCAAAGTGTTTTATAAAATGATTTACTGATTCACAGCTCCACCAACAATGCACAAGTGTATTATCTTCCTACATCCACACCATTTCTTTCTTCAGTTTTGCCTATTTGCAGAGGAACACCTATTTTAAATCCTTATTTTATACTTCCAGGAGTTTGCTTCAAAAAAGAACTATCTTTGCCACATCTCTCATACATTCTCTCTTTTCTAGCACTTCCACCACTCTAGTGCAGGCCCTTATCACTTCATGCCTAGATTACTGTAATAGCCTACTGGTCTCAAATCTCTCCCCAAACCAATCCATCCATTAAGACACTGATGTGATTTTCTTAAAGCTCAGTTCCAATCATATCATTACTCCATTCAATGAACACCCCCATGGCTTCTTATTACCTACAAGAATAATTTTTTAATGCTCTATTTAGTTTCAAAGCCCTCCATACTCCTCTTCTTCTACTTTTCTAGTCTTCTGATACTTTGATAATATACTCTTTGATTCAGTGGCATTGGTTTCCTGGCTGTTCCATGAACAAGATATACTGTCTCATGGTACCAGGCATTTTCTCTGGCTGTTCCCCCATAGCCAAGATTCTCTTTCTCCTTTGCTTCAAATACTGACCTCAGGCTTTCTTTACATTCCAACTAAAATACAATATTAGGAAGTCTTCTCAATTCCTCTTAATTCCAATGTTTTCCCTTTGTTAATTATTTTTGTTTATCCTGTATGTAACTTGTTTGTACAATTGTGAGCTCTTTGAAGACAGAGATTATTTCTTTTTGCCTGGCATACATTGAGCTTAATAAATGTTTACTGATTGATTGAGCCGATTTTGAATCTTTAAAATGGGCATCCGAACTCCAATTATAAAAGTACTGATTGAAATTCCCTCAGTTCTGGATTTCTCAGATCCATGTTGTTTTCAAGGACATCTCTCTCTCTCTTTGAAGGGATTATACACTGTGTTCTTCACCTGACATTTTTGAGGCTTTACATATTATCCAGCATGACCTTGTATGAGTAACTTTTGACCCAGAACTTCGGTTTTTCTCAACAGTAAAATGGTGGAATTGGGAAGAAAGTTCCTATGACAATAGGACTTCTTCAATCTGTCTCTCCTTCTTTTAGAAATATTAATATAACATCTTAAAATGGATGACCACATCTATCCTTTGTTGATGCAAAACACAAGTTTATTGTTGCATATTTTGGGGGGCTGTTCACTTTCTGAAGCCTATCATGTAATGTAAGATAGAAATCTTTTTGGTGTTTCTTTAACTTAATTTAATTCCTAAACAAAGTCCTGTTCTCCTCCCCATTCTTTGCATTAAACCCAAAAAGGACTCCTCCCTCACCTTAATTAGGAACAATAGGAGTTAGGTACCTTCTGAATAAATCATCATGTCAAATTTTCTCTTTCAATTTAGTATCTCTATTAAATCCATATACTTCAATAGCATTGAAGATTTACTGAGATGAAAATAAAACATAACATACTAGAATGTGGATATATTTAAAGCCAGCTTGCCTCTCTTTCTATGTCTTGGTACTGAACTATGTCATATTGACATATGAACTAAGTCATATTGACTGTTGGTTTCTCTGGAATGGCAAGTATAGCAGAGTGAAATCCTTAGGATTTGAGGATTAATTTAGACAACGTGTTTTCAAAGAATTAGGAGAGATTTTTACTCTACTACATTTTCATTACTTATTTCTAGCTACTTCCTAAAACATAAAGTATATATCTTCTTCTTGTATGAATTAATTAGCTTTGCTCAGTTTCATGGGTCCATAGCCCTAACCAGGTACCTTGGAAATGTATGCTGTTGATCATGAGGAGGAATAAATGAACAAGTGTGGCTTTATTTATTCAAGTACCTGGCTTCTTGGTGGTGGTCAAAAATAGCATTTTGATATTATCAAAGGATAGTGTAATTTTGTGATACTAATCATTACATGAGACACAAATCTTCCAATTCCCCAATAAATATAGAATTCGGAGAAGATCAATAATTACCTCAACAACTATCACTGGAAATAACTATGAAAATAGAGTTTGAGATATTTGAAAGGTGTACCAAATTAAATGACTTAAAAAATGGTGAAAATGAATATGACTAGATAAAGAAATACAAAAATGTTTAAGAACAGAAATATAAAATGGTGTCATATATAGGAAAAGTTTACAAGTTCATCTTAAAAGACATAGGTGATCTTTACTTAGGAGGGAATCCATATTAGTTTTACACATTGCACTTAAATTCAGACTTTCTGATATTCTGCTGAATTTTGCTTCTATTTTTAAACTTCATTTTTGTCTTTAAAAAGCACTATTTTTCATATGAGATGGCTCCCTAAAAGGTGTAAAGGGATAGTGGGGGAAATTATGGTGATTTTTTAAAAAAGACAAGAATAAAAACTTATTATATATATGTATATATATATACACACATATATATATTAGTGAAATAGTCTAATCAAAAAAAAAATAAAGCTTTGCTCAATTTCTTCAAAACATTTAAATAGTCATAACCATTCCCATCCATGCCAACTAAAGCAATTGTTGTCAGCACTAACAAGTAATAAGCACAAAGATAAAGCTAAGAAACCTAATCCTCTGGAGAATTTTCTATTTGTGACTTGGGAATTCTGAATGATTCAAATAACAAGGTATTAGTCAACAAAATATCCAGTAAACAAAAACTGGAAAAAAGATAGTGACTTGGAAAATTAAATGTTTGTACATCTAAAGCAAATAGGAATTCAGAATATACCAGGCTATTAGGATACATTCTTTACTCAGAGATTGTGATCTTAAGCCCTGTACTTTAACAGAAATGAAGAAAAACATTTCCACTAAAGCACCTCTGATGTCATCCCCTGAGGATTCATCCCCAACTTAAAAGAAATGCACCACTAAGCAAGAAACTAAGATGAGCTTAGGTTTGAGGGATAAAGCTCAATAAATAGAAGTAAACTCATTTAAAATGTCATTAATTTCCTGGTCTTTGCTGTACATACTGATGATGAAGTAAACTTTCCTCAGGATAATTTCTGTTGTGAAATAAAGAAAAGTGTTAATTCTGTGTCACATCTTCTGTGATGCTACTAAATTGGCTGTGCTACTGGGAGTTTCCCTTATGTGGCTGGCCCCTTCTCTGTGTCCCACAGAGAGATTTCTTACCCTGATTATTACTAGATTTGAGGTCACCATCGACCTTTTCTCATTGAAGCTTGACAGGAAATACAATCAGAATCTTAAATAGAGTTTAAAGGCAAGCTGTTCATCGCCTATGAAATAAATGATTTCCTTTAATATTCAATTTTTTTTTTTATTTTTGTTTTTGAAAGGAGTCAGCCTAGTATAAAGGGATAGAATGTTGGATCTAAAGGTAGTTGGTCAAGCATTCAAATTCTACCTCTGACATTCACTATTCTTTTGATGAAACTAGTATCACAGTAGATAAGGTGCAAGGTCTAAAGGCACAAAGACCTTAGTTCAAATCCAGTCTTAGACAAATATTTGCAAACATCATTTCATTTGATCCTTATTAACAACACCAGGAGGATATTGTTGCCATTTTAGAACTGAGGGAACTGAGGCAGGCAAAAGGTAAGTGACTTAGAGTCACACAACTTGAAAATGTCTGACATAACATTTGAATTCAGATCTCACTCCAGGCCTAGAGCCATATCCACTGTGCTACCTACTATAAGTCAAGGTACAGGCAAAAGGAGGTAATTTAACTTGAAAGTAGGTTTGAGATAAGTGAGGAGGCCAAAAGAGGATTAAAAATTATGGCCAAGAAATGTATTTCAAGGTTTCAGATGAAAAAGATATCCTAGAGATTATTAGATCTAAAATTACATTCTGTTAACCTCTGAAAATCTCTAAGGGTCTTTTGAAATAAAAATAGTATAGTAGTATATGACTAACCTGAGTCCTACTTTAATTGCACTAAAGAGCAGCAATTCACAATCTCAAAAAGGTTCAAAATCATTGCCATGGATATAAAAACTCTTCAGCTAAGTGCAAAATATTTGTGTTTCCAGAAGCCAGAAGGAATTCAAACCCTCATTGGTTTTAATTAGCTCACCTGTAAAATGGTACTGACAAACAGCAATGACTAAACCAGGTAGGATGCAGATATTGAAAGAAATAAGATCTCAAACATCTCAGGATGTCCCTAGAAGCGTGATCCTGCTCTCTGATCTTCAGTTTTCTTGTAAGTAAAAACTGAAATAATAGCATTTAACTCACAGGATTGGTGTGAGGATCAAATGAGGTAATTTATTTGTATATGGAAATCTTAAAGTGACATATAGATTAACAAATTAAAAAATAATTATTAGTCACTTACTATGTGCTCTAAAGTGCTGAAACAAATAAAAAGATCCCAAAATCACCCTTTCCTTAAGGAGCCTACAGACTTTTGGAGGGGGGAAACAATATATAAGTAAGTGTAAACATATAAAATACATATACATATATACATACATAAAAGTGTTTATGGGATGTAGTCTCAGAGACAAGAACCTACCTTCCTGCTTCTAGTCTATTCCGGTTCATTTAAACTGCTATCTGAGTCATCTTCTTATTGTTGTGCCTTGATCATGTTACTTTCCTATTTGCAAACTTTCAGTCAATTAGGATTATTACTTCTTCTAGAGGTTTTTCCTCATTTGGCTCTGGTCTTTCTTATCTTTTGTTTTATTCCCAGGGCCTAGCAATGTGTCTTACAAGTTTCAAGAGCTTGATAAATGTCTGTGGAATTAAATTTCTTTCTTGAATTGATTTAATAAGTTTTTCAATTTGCAATGAAAGTGACTTTGATTAAGTTGATTGATTGATAGACTTTTTTAATTAGACAAAGATATTTTGTCAACCACAAAGTATCATCATAAAAGACATTGATAGGGCTAAACAGGTATAATAATAATTCACAGGGTTGTGAGGTCATAGAGTCATACATAATCAAGTACAATTTCTTCATTTGCAGATGAGGAAAATGAGGTCTAATAGTAACTTATTGAAGTTCCCTCAAGCTACAATGCTCTAAATCACTACTGAGTAGAGAAATGCAAATTAAAACAACTCTGAGGTACCACTACACACCTCTCAGATTGGCTAAGATGACAGGAAAATATAATGATAAATGTTGGAGTGGGAAAACTGGGACACTAATACATTGTTGGTGGAACAGTGAATTGATTCAACCATTCTGGAGGGCAATTTGGAACTATGCCCAAAGAGCTATAAAAATTTTGACCCAGCAATGTCATTACTGGGTCTATATCCTAAGGAAATAATAAAGGAGGGAAAAGGACCCAGAGGTGCAAAAATGTTTGTAGCAGCTCTTTTTGTGATAGCAAAAACTGGAAAATGAGTAGATGCCCTTCATTTGGGGAATGACTGATTAATGTATGAAATATTATTGTTCTATAAAAAAAGATTAACAAGCTGATTTTTAGAAAGGTCTGGAAAAATTTACATGAATTGATGTGGAGCAAAACTTACAAAATCAGGAATACATTGTACACAAAAACAGCAAAGATGCTCGATGATCAACTATGAAAGGCGTGGTTCTTCTCAGTGGTTTGGTAATCCAAAGCAATCCAAATAAATTTTAGCTTGAAAATGCCATCTGTATCAAAGAGAGCACTATGGAGATTGAATGTAAATCAACACATACTATGTTCACTTCTTTATTTCTGGCTTTTTCCCCCTTCTCCCATGGTTTTTCCTTTTTGTCCTGATTTTTTTTTCTCAACATGATTCATAAACCAATGTGTATTAAAAATAAATTAATAATTTTTTTAAAAAAGAAAGAAATAGGATTTCTGACTTATGAATAACTAAGTAGCACAATGGATAGATTACCAGGCCTTGAGTCAGGAATTCTCATCTTCATGAGTTCAAATCTGGCCTCAGACACTATCTGGGTGATCCTTAACATGTTACTTAACACACCCCAGTTTCGTCATTTGTTAAATGGCCTAGAGAAGGATATGGCAAATCACTCCAGCCTAAATGAGGTCAAGAAGAGTTGGCTACAACTAATATAAATGAGTTCTGACTCAAGAGCAATACTCATTCCATTGAAAATTGTGATATATAATTCCCTTAGAAATTGATTTTGTTGGCAATGGTTATCAGTCATAGCTAATATGAGGTGAAAGGAGCTTTGACTCAGAGTGCTAACAATAAAAGGGGACATATTTGAGGCAAGAGTTTGGGTACTTTTGAGTACTTAAAAACAGGCTCTTAAGAAATGTCACCTTCAAGTTTAATCTCTGTAATTAATATATTTTTCATTACTTTCTTAAGTTGGAATAGACTTCAAACAATCAAGCCCTTATTTCTAGTGTTTGCTGATTTACTAGGTTTTAATGCTCATACTGAAACTTTAATAATCGTGGTCTTTAGACAGTTTTGAGCTGGCTCCAGCACTGCCCTGCTCTGGACGTTCCTTTGCTCTCAAAATTGCCTTTGTCTGAAATCTACTTCATCTCTTGCCACTATATGGCTCAACTACCTCAGTTTCCTCATAAAAATGGCTCCTATGATTTTTTTTTTCCAACTCTAAATAAAGAATCTTTTGCTCCTACTTTAGAAAGTCCTTTAGATAGGTGCGATAAATAGAACATTAGTTCTAGATTTAGGAAGACCTGAATTGAAATTCAACATGAAACATCTACTAGCTGTATAACCTTCAGGCAAGTCACCTAACCTGTTAGCTTCAGTAAAATGGAGAAAATAACAGCAGCTACCTCACAAGACTGTCATGAGGATCAAATGAAATAATATTTGTAAAGTTCTTAGCAGAGTACCTGGTCTATTTTGTTATTGTTCAGTCATATGCAAAACTTCATTATTCCATTTGTGGTTTTCTTGGTAAAGATATTGGAAAGCTTTGTCATTTCCTTTTTCATCTCATTTTACAGATGAGGAAACTGGAGCAAACAGGGTTAAATGACTTGCCCAGGATCTGGGCAATAAATGTCTGAGGCCAGATTTTAATTTCTGATTCCAGGCCATGGTGCTCTATCCACTGTACCACTCATAGTAGGTATTTAAATATTTGTTTCCTTCCTTTTTTTCACTTCAAAAATCACAGGCCACTTCCATTTTAAAAATATTTATATATGTGGCAACCAGGTGCTGCAGTGGACACCAGCTCTAAAGTCAGGAGGACCTGAGTTCAAATCTGATCTCAGACACTTAACACTTCCTGGCTGTGTGACCCTGGGAAAGTCACTTAACCCCAATTGCCTCAGGGAAAAAAATTAAATACATAGACACTTAAATCTCTGAATTTTTTTCCCTTATTATTATTAGTATGAATGGTTTTTAGCATCCTGTATATGATTTAAGATTCAAGGCTTTCCATAATGCTTAATGGTTTTAGATTCAATGCCTTCTATAATTTGGACCTTATTTACCTTCCAGTATGAGGAATGATGATATTGCAGTAATAGCTCACAAAGTTCACTTACCCTTCAGTCTATAGTAATAACAATTAAAACTAGCATTTTGTAGCACTTTAAGATTTACAGAGGTCTTTCCATGTAAATTCATGAGATCTGTACATTCTTGAAGTAGATGCTTTTATCATCTTCACTTTGCAGATGAGAAAATTTGAGACCCATAAATGTCACTTTGTATTCATAACCTGCCCAAAGATCCATGGGCAGATTTCTAGAATCCATGAGCTTGGATGGGAAAAAGAAATACATCTTTATTTTCACTAACTTTTAAATGAAATTTAGCTTTTCCTTCCAATAATTAAAAAGATTATTCTGAAAAGGAGTCCATATACTATTACGGGTTCACAGAGCTAGTTAAACACCTGAGATAAAACTTGAACTCAGGTCTTTCTAACTCTAGCCCAGTGTTCTATCCCCAGAGCCACCCTAAACCTAGCTTTATGAGGTCATTCAGTAGGCAAGGTAACATCTATCAAAAGTGATAAATTGACAGAGTTTATGTTATGTTTTTTTAATTGGCTATCTAAAAATAGCAAAAGAGCATACACATTACACAACGGTGCTGGAGGCAAAAGAAAATGTCAAAATAATTCTTGTGGTTGGGTGCCTTTTTGAAGACCATCTGTCTGTTTTGTTTTTAAGTTCACAATCTAAAAAGAAAACTTAGTCTAAACAAAACTAAACATACAAATCTGAATTCCAGAAACAGGGAAGATAATTATCATTAGAATATTCCTAGGAAAGAAATAGCCACCCAAATTCAAAGCTGTATTCTAATATCTATCAAATCACTTCCTACTCCTCTATGGGTTTCACATTTATCAAACAAAAATGAGGATTGGATCAGACAATATTTAATGTCTTTTCTAGCTCTAACAATAGTAAATCTGTAATGGTTTATAATTTACTTATAATGGCCATTAATGAGATTTTTTTTTTCTGGTTAGCAAGATAAACAACTAAGCTTCTCTGTAATGTCCTTCTGTCCTCTACACTTCTCAATAAATCCATTATATAGCTGCCTTCTATTAAAATGCTACTTATATACCGCATCATGGGCTGCAGGTATTTTTGGGTTCTGAAGGGTCTTCATGTTATTGTTATGAATGTTCACTCTCCCATATAAATTTTAACTACAGTTGATAAATGTGTCTGCACTCTCCTAATGAAGACAATCATATTCCACTAATATCTATGATGCTGTGTGACTCTTGCCTATTAGATCCCTTGAGTTTCCCTGCAGGAACTTGCTCAACATGCTGTTAAATCTGCCAGGAGAATGTGCCAGCACAGCACAATCCATTCCTCTTGCCATCTTCTTTTACAATATATCAATCTAATAGCATAAAAATATTATTCAATAATGGAGATGGAATCCATTTCTTACTTGAAATAATGAAGATCTCTCTGTTCTAAACATTTCCAGATCAAAATTTTCTGACTTAGCCTGACTGGTTCTTATTCAAATGTTATCGCCATTTTGAGTAAGACCATCAGGATTTTAGGACAAGTAATTGTTGCAATCACTACTTCCTGTTGTTTCCATTTGTATCCTCATTTACAATCGCTGAAGAACTTAAAATTCTTAGCTTCTTAATAAACTTTTAAAGATTTTATGCTTACCCAACACCAGAGAAGAATTCATAGAAATGAAAATTTTAAAAAGAAAAATTATCACCAAAGATCTAACTAAAATAAGAATAATAAAGAAGAATTCATTCTTGTATTAAAAAGAAATAAAATTAGAGGCCTTTAAAGCTTTCTCAAAAAAAAAAAAAAAAACAAAGTTGCACTGGAACAATGCAACTTTATCTTCTTTAGTTGTTTTAAGAGTTTAAAAATATGATTTTTAAAAAAGCTAAATCTCTAATGCTAATATAAGATAAAAAAGAAAGCCATATTTAAACAGGTCTAGCTTACACTTTAGATTATGGTTTACTGTTCTCACCAACACACACAGATTCCACAGTGCAAAACTATAGTATTAACATATAACTGAAGTCTAAAGTTTAATTTTTTGCTTCAATGCGTGTGGTTTGATTGTGACTTGTGTCTTAGTTATATTTATCAAAGTATCTTTTCAAACCTCTGTCAATCTGGTGAAGCCTAAGGATCTCTTCTCAGAAAAATGCTCTTAATTAATTGGAGGAAAAGTTAAATTTAATTTAGAGATTAGTGAAAATAAAGATGTATTTCTTTTTACCATCCAAACTCATGGATCCTACCAATGCCTTGGGCAAGTTAAGATCTCATGTTAAGAACCCCTGATCTAATCAGTATTATTTCTTTCAAGTCAAAAGAGAAAGTAAAGTAAAAGTTAAAAAAAAAAAAACACACAACAAAACAAAACAAAACAAAAACAAAAACAAAAACAAAAACAAAAAAACCCTGAGTTTACAAAGTGGTAAGCAAAGTCTTTTAGGATAGTGTAGTACATATTATTACAATGTGACAATGATTATATTTGATGCTATGGTCACTAGGTGTTAAGTCAGGTTCTCTAGCAACTACTCTTAGGAAAGCACAGGGCTTATACATCTAACAGGATAAAAGAAGAGGTAGTAGATGGAATTCTTGGCCAGATGATGGACGGTTGGAACAGATAGCCTTAAAATCCTGCTAAACTTTGAGATTACAGGAACAATTAAAGGAATACACTTTCTCCCAAATAAATTCTCAAGAAGAATGAGGAATGGTCATTGGGCAAATATAATAATAGCTATATATATAGATAGATAGATATAGATATAGATATACACACATGTCATATATATTATTATAATATATATATAATATATAATATATATTATATTTAATTATTTTAATTATATATAATATATAATAATATATATTATATATAATATATATAATATATAATATATATTACTTTTGTTACCTCATTTATCCTTGAAATACACACACACACACACACACACACACACACACACACATACACACATCACTTTTGTTACCTTATTTGATCCTTATAACAACCTTGGGATGCAGGTTAATTTATTATCCGTAGGTACTCAAAATATGATACTGAGGCAGATTAAGTTACTCGTCCACAGTCACCTTGCTAGTGAATATCTAAGGCAGAATTCAAACTTAGATTTTTCTGGCTCTAAGTCCAATTCTTTATGCATTTGCGGTGCCATCTAACTAAAAAAAAAGGCTGAAAGATAAAGAAAGCAATCTCTTTCATCACTCCTAGTATGACTGTGAATACTAGTGATAATTTTTTTAAATCTGAGATACAGGTAACAGAAAGCCCAGCCAAGAGTTAGCTGACAAGCAAGAAACTCCTATGAGAGTGACTCTTTTGGGCAGCAAAGATGGTGGGGTTTTGCCTCCCCCTTCATTGTCACTCCCACTACCACTGTCACTGCTATTACTCCTGGAAGAAAGTTTCATGGGAAGTAGCCAAGAGACAACTTTTCAAAGTCCAGCTAGGAGTCAAGTTTATGAGGGATGGGAAGGGAATGATATTCCACAAAAAGACAAATTAGAAGCCAGACAATGAGCTCCAGCTAAATTTATAGCAATACAGACTATTCAAAGATGGTTGCATAGTCTGAATTGATAAGTCAGGTGTGGAATAGTCCAGTTTCTACCATTTAGAAGTACAAGTGACAACTATTTTTTGGAGGAAGGTACAGATGTTATTTATAATTATAACTGTAAGTAAGGTAAGTTATTATGAAAGCTACAACACAATGGTGGGAAAGAAATACTCTGATTTAAATAATCAAATAAACTAATTTAAAACAAAACAAAACTTGCTAGGTCACATGAATAAATGACTAAAGTTCTAAGAGATTTTACTTTACTGATTGGTGCTACAGAAACATTTTGCTTGGTATCTGATATTTAAAGGCTTCTTGGTGCTTGCTCTGCATTTAGCCATTGACATCACTGAGGAACAAAGGATTGTAAAGAAAGAAAAACAAACAGCCCCTTACATTTATTTAATGGAAGGACATAAGATGGAACAATGAAAATGGTTCTCTACTTGGAATCAAATGGGATGTGGGTTCAAATTCTCATTCCATCATTTTCTACCTGTGTGACAAATCCCTTGGCATTTCTGGGTGTCAATTTGCTAACAAAGGGTTGGACTGAATGACTTCTAATGTCCCCTCTAGCTTTGATTCTATGATAAAGTTACTGCACTTATATAGAGGTTTTAATTGTGTAATATATGGTTATGAAAGAAGCATTTGCTCTTTTATGTTACAGATACCATAGGACAAGAATTTTTAACAAGCAGTGCTTAAGTAATTTCTCCTGATTTGACATTACCAGGATCTGAAATTTAGTTAACATATGATATAATTTGTAAGTTATGCTCCTTTGATCTTTGGGACAGTTTATAGGTAACTTCCAGGTTCTGCTTTGCAATCTTATTTAATGCTATTGCTCCTTTATTTTGCCTACCTATAAAATTTATTTATTTATACTCACTAGAATAGGAAGAAAGCAATGGTCAGGGGAATCAGGATAAGATACAATTTTAACAAATATGAAAATATGCTTTGTATGACTTTACATATATAATTCATATTATATTGCTTCCCTTATCAGTAGGTGAGGGAGGGGGAAAAGTTGGAACTCGAATTTTTTTTAAATAAATAAATACACTTTAAAAAAACAGCTAAACAAAAGCTTTATTAACCTAAAACTGAACCAAGACTTCTGAAACATCACGTATATTGCTATATATTGTCTATATATTTTTTCTCTACATATGGAAAGGGCAGGTAAGTAACAGTGGATAGAGTGCCATGTTTGAAATCAGGAATACTTGACTTCAAATCTGAGCCCTTACTAGCTGTGTGATCCTTGGCAAGTCACTAAGCCCTTTTTGTCTCAGTTCCTCATCTATAAAATGAGCTGCAGAAGGAAATACCAAACTATTCCAAAATCTTTGCCAAGAAAACTCTAAATGGGGTCAAGAAGAGTTATACATAGCTGAAAAAAATCAAAATATGCAAAACTAACCTGGGGAAATGTACTGATTTAAAAGGGAAAGGAGATAAAAGTCTAGAATTTCAAGTAAGCAATTAGCCAAAGTAAACATTTTAAAAATCACAGAACCAAGAGAAAGAAAACAAGGAAATTACATTCTGTTTTAATGGAACCATAGACAGTAACTAATATTTACACCAAATATATATGCACCAAATGGATAGCATCTAATTTCATAAAGAAAAAATTTTCTGAGTTCAAAAAAGATATAGAACACAATAAACATAGGAGACTTTAATGCTTCTAAGAGCTGAATAAATCTAATAGAAAAATAAATGGGAAAATATAGAACTAAACAAAACTAGAGTTATAAGACTTATGGTGTATTGTAAAGGAATATTAAAGAATACATATATAATTCAGTTGCACATGGCTTTTCACAAAAAGTGCACTATCGTGTAGGACACAGGAAAAAAAAATAAGTGAAAAAGGAAAGAATATTACATATTATAATGCAATAAAATAATTATTAATGAAGAGACAGGTAACAGATTTCTCTAAAGGAAAATTCAGTTATAATACCACATAATGAGTAGTTTTAAAAAGTTATTATAAAAATAATTAAAATCCACAAGAAATGAGAACACTTAGATATCTGAAATTTTTTCAGATGTAGTTAAAGTAGGACTAAAAGGGGAAAAAAAATTTTCCCTAAAAATGTCTATGAGCAAAATAGAAAGAAAAAAAAAAAAAAAGACTAACACAATATGAAATTAAAAACTAGAAAAATCAATAAAAACCAAGGACAAACACAAAACAATAAATCTTAAAAATTAGAGAAATACATAAAAAAGAAAATAAACTTCAGAAATGATAAATAAAACGTTTTATCACCACATAATACTAACCCCAAGTTAGAATATAAAATATCCATTTCTGAGCCATCTCAGTGTTTGGGAGGCTCCAAAGGAAATTCTGGGACAGGAGAGATATTAGACTAACAACTGAAGGTCTACAAAGTTATTGTGCTGACCTCATTGTTTTATGCCCGTGAAACCTAGAAAGTACACCAGCATTATACCAAGAAACTGAATTAATTCCATTTGAATTGTTTTTAAAGACTTTGAAGATCACCTAGCAGGATAAAAATGCCAGAAACTGAGGTCCTTTCTAACTCTAATTCTAAGTCTAGCATAGTGATGTATCTAGTAGGTTGTTAAAAAAAACAAACAAAAAAAAACCCTCATATATATACCAAAATCTACATAGAAACTCTTCTTGTGATACTGGGGAAAGGGAAAGAAAAAAAAAAAAAAGCATTTACATAGTGTTAGGTTCTTACTAAGTGCTAAATCGGTACTTAACAATTCTCAGAATTCACACCTACCGCCTTTAGGGAGTTTGCACCTTTGGACTTCTGGAGAGGAGTTTGCATGTTTAAGAGGAGCAAGTTCATTGGTTGAAGTTTTTCCCCACAAGCCCCTGAGTTATCCCACACCCATTCTCTGGGAGGATAAAAGAGGGCAGCATTGGGTCTGGAGTGAGTCTACTCTGGGCCAGAGTTGGGGCAGCGGCCTGGAGGAACAGTCTGGATTGGAGAAGGACAAGACTTCCCGAGATCAGGGAAGCTTGAGGAGATTCAGAGCCAGGATTCAGGAAGAGGATTCGATTGAGAGTCTACATTTTCTCTGGCTGGAGGCTCCAGAAGCCTCCCAAGAAACCTGCTCACAGAGGACAAGATTATACAGAAAAGAGAGCTCCTCCCAGAGAAGGATTATAATTGAGAGACAACAGGACCTTTACATTTTGGCGCCCAACATTGGGCAAGGACTTTTGCTTATCCTGACAAGGACTTATTCTGAGCCCTTCAGAAGAGCTAGCCCAGACCTTGACATTTTGGTGCCTGGACAGGGACAACTGAGATTACACCCAAAGAGCCTTTAGAAGGTCAGAACTCTAATGTGATCTATCAGCCAAAAAGCAATCACATGGAAGAAAGGGATTACCTGATCAGTCAGCCAAAAGGCAATCAGATTGCAAAAATGGATTACACTTGGGGAGAATACAGGCCTTTTAAACCAACAAGGCTGTGTCCAGTGCAAACAACTCCAATGTAATTGCCAGATGATGAGAAGAGATTTAGAAAGTGGTAAATAGAAGGAAATTAGATAGGTTAACTGCCTGGGAGAGAGGGTTTGCTTGTATTTTAACAGACAGAAGGAAAAAGATGAAGAAGGAAACAGATGGGTGGCAACAAGCACTTGGAGAGAGACAGAAAAAGAGAAAAACCTCAAAACAAAGGAGAAAATCTAAGAAACATCTGACACTGAAAGAGCATGGCTAATAAAAAGACTGTTAAAGAACTTTAAAACCAGCAGGATCATTGGATTTCCTAACACAAGATGAGACTAATGGACAATGGACTTATGGACATTTATAAATTCTCAATTTATGATTATTTAAGCATGTTATTTGTTACATACTACTAGCATGTATTATGTTACTATGTGTTTATGTAATGTATGTAATTATGTGCAATACCTCCCATATTGATGGATTTATGTTTCAAGGTCATGATCACCCTATGTTCTAAATCAAAAGAAAGGGGGAGATGTTAGGTTCTTACTAGGTGCTAATGAGATAATGAGATGTTAGGTTCTTACTAAGTGCTAAGTCGGTACTTAACAATTCTCTAGTTCACACCTTTGGTTCCTGCCTTTAAGGGGAGTTTACCCCTTTGAACTTCTGAGGAGGAGTTTACATATGAAAACTTTACACAACCTTTAAAAGAAGAAAGTTCATTGATTGAAATAATTTTCCCATAAGCCCTTGAGTTCTCACACGCCCCTTCTCTGGGAGGATAAAAGAGACAACATTGGGCCGGGAGAAGTGAGTCTACTCTAGGTCAGAGTTGGGACGGCTCTCTACAGGAAAAAGAGTCTGGCCAGGAGATTGAGTTGAGATAGCAGATCTCCTTGCAGAGATTGATCCACAGTTTCTGGAGACAACAGAACATTACAACATAGCACTTAATGTGTATCAGGCACTGTGCTAAGTGCTTTAAAATTATTATTCCATTTAACTTTCACAATTACCTTGAGAAGTGGGTGCTATTATTCCCATTTTACAATTGAGGAGACTGAGGAAGACAAAGGTAAGGTGGCTTACCCAGAGTCGTATTATTAGCATGTGTCTGAAGCCAAATTTGAATTCAGGACTTCCTGATTCCAGGCTAACTGCTTCTATAAAGAAAACTTCAGATATAAATTAATAATAAATTAATAAACAAACATAATTAAAGAAATAAAAATGAATATATATGTAAATAAATAAAAACTGAAATAATTATAATTAAAGAATGATAAAACAAATTATGGCACATGATATAATAGGATATGATATTCATAGAAACAAAAAATATGATGAATTCATAGAAGAAGGGAAGACTTGGATGAAAGGATACAGAATGAAATAAGCAGAACCCAGGGGAAAATATACACAATGTTTTATAACAACATAGAAAGAGATTAAAAAAAATAATAAACCCAAAATTGGGTGATGTAATATAATCCTTAAGGTCTAAATAGTACTTTATATGTGTTATCTCATTTGGTTTTTACAATAACACTGAGAGATGGGAGCTATTATTATCCCCATTTTACATACACTGTGGTTAAATAACTTCAGGATCACCTAACTAGTAAATTTTTGAAGCTGGATTTGAATTCAGGTTCTTCTTGACTTCTTGGTCTAGCACTCTATACATTGTACCATCTAATTGCCTCCGGGTTTGAGTCAACCCTAGGATAACACAAAACAAAGAAAGGAAGACTATTTTCCAAGGATGCAAAACTTATTTCTCTACATTTCCAGACGGGGTGGATTATAGAGGAGAAATATTTGTTAAGGTCCTCTCCCACTTCCAGATAAGATTTTGGGGATGGAGCAACAGGAGGCACTTTCACAAGCATACTAAAGGAGTGACACTTTATAGAGCCACTGAGTCAAAAGAAATTGTAGGTGAAATTATTCTAAAATCCATATACCTATAATCCATTAATTAGGTCTAGGAAAAACCAATTCTACAATTCTAGAAACTTGAGAGAGCATCCCTAGCCAGCCAAATCCATACTAATGGGACTAAAAATAAGTCTATATTGAGGTCAGGGCCAGAAATAAAGTTATTTCCAGGAGAGAATTCAAGCCCCCAAACCCCAGTACCTAATGATTGTTGCTAAGAACCTGGATAAGAAACTCTGTCTCTTATATTATTGTGACCTTTTCGTCGGATCTCAGAACTCCTGTTTCAATCCCATTCTGTGTTCCCCACTACATAAACTTCAAAATTTTCTTGAAAAGCACCTAAATATTGGTGATTGTTATTTGGTTGCAAAAGGGTAAACGAAATCACTCTGTTCTTCTATAAAGAGCTTAGAATTTAGGGAATCCCATTAGGCCAGAAAAAGTGATGGCAACACAAATCCAGTAGATGGCACTAGGGGATGGCATCAAATACTGATGGGTCAGAAAATGGGATAGGATCATGTTGTGGTACCCAGTTACTCCACTGCCCCTAAAACTCTGAAGAAAAGGAAAATTCCACACTTGGATAACCAATAATGATAAAAGAACAGTCATAGTCAATCTGATTTATATAAAATCCACCACACTGTTATAGGAACTCTACTTAATTTAAAAAAAAAATTTTTTTTTTTTTTTTTACAGAGTCACAGTCTTAATAAAAGATTAAAGATTACCTAGAAAGTGGTTTTAAACTCAGAAACAGGAGTCACTACACCATTTAATAGGGATTCTTATAATCCACATATTGACTTAGGAAACTACCTATTAATGATTTTCTATTGGGTTTTTATTTATTTTGTTACGTATTTTCCAATTATATTTTAATATGATTTGGGTTTAACTCAAAAGTGTTGCAAGACCGGATGCTATCCTAGGAACCATGGTTCTGACCTAATTCACCCTTCCTATCCCATTGAAGAAATCTCTTCGGCAGCAGGAAATCAAACACTCTCTAAATGACTATTTCCCCACAATCAGGACAATCACTACTTGTTGAGGTAGCTTGCTATCCTGTTAAACTTAATGTTTATTTAGTGCTAAGACTCATATTAGAGACTGTTGACCCATATTTTAACTGAGGCTATGTAGTATAAAAGAAAGTACATTAGCTTAGGAGTTAAGATTCTACTCTGAGGTGGATGTCTTCAACATAAAGAAGATCCAACTGTCTTCCAATTGATCAACGATGGACAGACAACTATACCCAGAGAAGGAACACTGGGAATTGAATGTAAACTGTTACCACCACTGTCTTTCTACCCAGGTTACTTATACCTTCGGAATCCAATTCTTAACATGCAACAAAAAAATTGGATTTACACACATATATTGTATCTAGGTTATACTGTAACACATTTAATATGTATGGGATTGCCTGTCATCTAGGGGAGGGAGGGGAAAATTTGGAAAAATGAATACAAGGGATAATGTTATAAAAAATAATTACTCATTCATATGTACTGTCAAAAAATTTATAATTATAAAATTAGTAATAAAAAAAAAGATTCTACTCCGAGAACTGTCCCAATTGCTTCTACTAAGTCACTTGACATTTTAAGACCTGTTTCTTCATTTGTAAATAAAATCATTAGATTTTCCAATTTCTAGGTTCCATTCAAGATATAAAATGCCATAATTCCAATTTAGTATTAACCTGCTATATTAATCAGCTTGGGGAGAAATAATTTTTAGCATCTTTTACTCTAAATTGGGTTCTTTATAACATGAAAAAGCAATTTTTACTAAAAATAAAAGTACTATTTACACATAAATGTTATCTATATATATATATACCTACGATTTATTCAAATATATAAGTATGTACATGTATTTAAGATATCTCTATCTGTACATTGGTGGCTATTTTCCCTGAAGAAGAAAAAAATGCTTTGTTACATCATGAAGTTTTGTGGGGTTTTTTATGTTTATATAAAAGACAAGGGTCAAAGTAATTTGTTTTCTCATGGGAATGCTAACTTAGTAAAACGACATGAATATTTTCAGATGTTTTTGACAAATAAACCATTCCTCCTCTAAAATTTAACCCATCTCTCTAGAGTTCTTTTCTTTTTCAACCACAGTTTGATAAATGCTTCAAATCAAATAAGGATAGCAAATTTGCACTTCATTATATTTTCATAATCAAAAATATTTAGCAACTTTTATTTATGTTGATATCAAGGTTATTTCTATAGAAGACAAGAATAAATAGAAATTCTTTTTCAAAGAGACCTTAACTAAATACAAAATGTATGTTATATAGCAAATTATATAAATATACACATATAAAAAACTAATGTTTGCATTTAGATTAATGCTCAAATTTAAAGTGGTCAGTGTTAATTTTTTAAAATTATTATTCAGTTTAAACCAAAATACTACAGAATTCACTTATAAAATGAGCACACATTTGAGTTAGTAATTATATTTCCTAATAAATAATATTTTAAGGACATGAGTATTATTTTATATTATGTTTTAAATGAACATCAGACAATCCTTCAGACACTGGTTTATTCCAGAAAGTTAGATAAACACCGGAGTGTTACAAAATTCAAATGATGTAATGATATATGTAAAGCATTTTGCAAACTTAAAGCACTAAATAAATACTATTATTACTTATTATTATTATTATCATCATCATTATTATTATTAACCTATAGTCACCAGGTCTTCAATTAGGACATAACTTCTTTCCCTAAAACTTTTACTATATTCCTGCTAAGCTAAAACAACTTTTTAAAATAATGAAGGGGCATTCTGGTAAAAGTTTAATAACCAGGCTAACTAAGAAAAAAAAAAAGTTTGCACATACTTTTTGAATTTAAGATGCATCATTAACATTTTCCTAAGTCTAGACAATCAACAAAACAAACAAACAAAAAAAAAAACCAAGTCCTAATTTGCAGCAAGTACTATTTTTACATTTTAAATTCAATCTAATTTTATTTCCAATTCCAAATTCTCAGCTACTGATTTCTGAGATGTAAATGCTCTTGTTGAAAATTAAGCCATCAGCTCAATAAAACTGGCTCCAGCACCTCTCTGACTAAACATTAATGCATTTGGTGAACATATGTAAGACAAGTAACTCAGCTCATGTTCACATCATCAAAAGCATTAAGCACCAATTTCAATGAAGTAATATTACTAAGAAAGGCACAACTCTCAGAGAATTACAATGTAGGCAGAAAAAAATTTGGAAAACACATAAAGGATATGTAACCAAATAAAAATAAATCAGATGTTGTTGCTTAGTCACTTTCAATTATGGTCCAACTCTTTGTAACTCTTTTGACTTCTGTTGACAGAGATACTGGAGCTGCCATTTCCTTTATCAGCTCATTTTTTGGACAAGGAACTGAGGCAAAAAAGAGAGTTAAGTGAATAGCTCAGGATCACATAGCTAGTAAGGGCCTCAGGTCAAATTTCATCTTCCCAAAACCTGTTCAATTTTAATAAGTTCCATTGCTACTCTAAGCAAACCCATATTATTTCTCATTATTAGCATAAAAACTCACATCATTATCTTATTATTATGAATGTTAATTTGCTATTTTGCTGTTGGTTTTGAAATATACTATGGATAGAACATTATATATAGTGTAAATATAGAGGGGTGCTGGCAACACCAAAAAATGAAGAGGTAAATGTGTATATCTCTTATATAAACTCAGTGGGTACAAAAGATATTTTAAACCAAAACACAATTATTAAATGCCTACTATGTACCTGACATCATGCTAGCTGCTGGTATATAATATAATGAATAAATCAATCCCTGTTCCCAAGGAACTTATATTCTAACAGGGGAGAAAACAAGGACATATATAAGTATTTAAAGAATAAATACATAAAGAATGAATGCAAAGCTGTTAAAATACCAGAGATTTTGAGAGAGAAGGCACTAACATTTGGGAAAATCAGGAATGGTTTCATATAGGTGATACCTGAATTGCATCTTAAAAGGAAAAAAAGGGATCTTCTAAAGGTGAAAAGGAAGTGTTTTCCAAACATGAGCCATGGCTAGTGCAAAGGAAATAAAGAGTTCCATATGTAAGAAACAGAGAGAAGGTGACCTGCTGAGTAAGGAAAGGAGAATCACACCCACTGAGGCTGGAAAGGTAGGTTGGAACACAGTTAGGAAGGACTTTAAAGGTTACACAGAGGCAATTATACTTGATTCTAGAGGGAATTGGAAGTCATTAGAATTTAATGAGGAGAACAACATGGTCTTTTCTGCAGTTAAGAAAAATCACTTTTGCAGAAATGTGTAGGGTGTACTAAAATAGAAAATTTAAGCAGAAAGACTAATTAGGGCAATATTGTTATTAAATATTCTGTATTGTTAGCTGGGGCAGCTAAGTTGCACAGTAGATAGAGTGCTGGGCCTAAAATTAGGAAGACGCCTCTTCCTGAGTTCAAATTCAGCCTCAGATTCTTACTAGCTATATGACCCTGCTGAGTAAGTCATTTAAATCTGTTTGCCTTATCTGTAAAATGAGATGGAGAACAAAATGGCAAAACATTCAGTATTTTTGCCAAGAAAACCACAAATGAGATCACGAGTAAGAAATGACTGAGACAAAAAAAAAAACAAAAATTATTATAATTGAGAAATGTCAATGTCTTGCATTATTGCTAGCACAGTAATAACTATGTATAACCCTAAACTAGAAACAGTGAAATTTACAATGTGCAGAAAAATGGAGATGGTAAATTTAATCTTATTTGTACTTACTTTGATTCAGGTAAAAATGTTTCTGCTGACACATCTTCAACATACCATATAAGCAAAAATGCCAAGAGTTCCTGAGAGGGTATAATGTCTAGCACTATCAAGGTGGACTAATGTCACAGGGAAGTTTGGAGTCTTAGCCAAGAAGACAATCATATGACCATTCCAAATATTATCCATTCCTCTGGTTTGGCTTCCACTCTCAATCTGAAACCCTTACATTTATAAGTTCCTGGTTCTTAATTTACTTGAATAAAATTGTCATGAATTATATTTATCATTCAATTAACATGAAATTCAGAAGTCCAGCTAAGTGAGAAATAAAGAGTTGACTGACTAGGGCACTCCAACAATATAGGTTCAGGGAAGAATTACTCTGAATGGCTTGTATCATACTCAGTTTCACTATTTATCCTTAACTGCACAAGGTTAAAAATGAAAGGGTGAAATAATTTGTTTGAATAAAAAGCAACCATTTCCCAATGCTTGAAGAGCCAAAGTTTGTGGTCCCCTATTTCTCAGGGATGCTATTTTGGAATTTATTTTAAAACTACATCTCTTCTATAGAAGGGAATCTAGAGTTTCAATCCAGTCTTTGGGCATATTCCTTCTTATCTTATCCAAAGGCAGAAGAGTCCTGACAGTATTATATCCACTTGCTTAGCAAACATGACCATTACCCAAATGTGCATTAACTACACTTCTCTGCTAAGATAAAGGACTACTAGTTCTTATTAGCAGCTTTGGCACTGCATTATAAAATCTTCCAACCTTATAATATACCCTTAGTATCCCTAAGTCTTAATTTAACCTTTTTATAAGCCCAGCTGTACCATTTGAAGTATTCTTTCTATAAAGCAAACTTGGAGATCCACACACACTTTTATTGATGGCATTTTGTACACATATAACTGTTATGGGCCAGAATTCTGAACTTGAAACAAAGGATTCTTACAAGGTACTAAAGTCAGTGGAATTGATAGAGACAGTGGTTGTTTAGTATGGTGCTTAACAGTTCTCTAGTTCAGTACATGTACTTAGTACTTAATATAGTTCCACAAGATTCACAACTATGATATCAGGCAGACATGCAGAACTAGGGAAGGCAGAGATCTTGGTGGTGGTGGTCTTCCTGCCTCTCCCACAGAAACCAAGACACATTCAAGAGTACCTCAAGAAAGCTGGCCCAGCCCCAAGCAAGGAGATAATAAAGGATTTGGACTTTTAACACCTGGCTACTCGTGTGATGATTACTGAACTGAAATGAAGGCTGCCTCCAGAGACCTCCAGGAAACAGAAACAGAGAACATTACATATAACAAACTGTTGCTCTCCTGAATATGCATTTATAATTACTTTTATGTTGGATTGATGTTTTCCTTGCAGAAAGCAGATAATGCTAAACTTACTACAAAATTTTAAAGGACGTGAGACTCAGATTTTACATCTCTTGGCAAATACTAGTGACAGAGATTCTTTAATCTCACAGAAAATAACATTAAAGACAAATTGCTTGGCTTTGCACATTCATCAGCATTCTCATGGCCATATCACTTTGAGTCTAAAGATCTCAAGGATCCTAGAGTCGATTTATACATACCATTAAGTCCAAGTCTCTTTATTTTACAGATGAGGAAACCAAAACACAGAAGTTATCTAGAGTCACATAGCTAATGTTTGAAGCAAGATTGAATCTAAATCTTCCTGACCCCAAGTATAGCACTTATCATTCAAATGTGATTCTTAAAAAATAACACAACTAAAATTTGTACTGAACCTGGATTTTATTAAGGGATCTGATTCTCTGTTTAGTAATCTCATAACCATTGAGAATATTATGAACCAAAATCGTTACTTATCACCATATAACATAATTATGGCACGCCACATCAAATAGGTCTCTACAGATGAAACCATCCTTACTTTGGTCAGAAGCATTATAATATATTGTCTGTTCACCAACAGGTATCAGAAGGTTTACCTTGAATACTTGGTATACAATTATGACATAACTGGAAGACTAGGCCCATTAGAAGAGAGAAAAATAACACCTTTTGACACAATTAAAGTACATCCCATGTTCTGTTCCTCTTCAATTGCTGTCCATTAACAGAATACCAGACATGAATTTACCTATGACAACCCTGTCAAAGAGATACCTCTGTCTTTTGGTACTCTCCCACTTTCTCATCCTATATGTCTTGAAAAATAATTGAAAAAGTTTGACATGACTGAACAGCAAACACCAATTTCAAGTGCTTCTTTATGATTTAAAAGTAAGAATTTATATGAGTGTTTGCTTTGAAGGGAAGTCTGTGTCTATGAACTACCTATCAAAAAGAATCTCATGAATTTTTTTTTCATTTTGAAGCTAATTTTATTTTAATTTTTTCAAAAGAAATTTATTTTTATTTTTCATTAAAGCTTTTTATTTTAAAAATAATTTTTATTTTCAAAATAATTTTTCAATATTGACCCTTGCAAAACCTTTTGTTCCAAATTTTCCCCTCCTTCCTTCTACTCCCTCCCCTAGCTGTCAGGTAGTCCAATACATGTTAAATATGTTAAAATATATACTAAATCCAATATATGTATTAATATTCATTCAGTTATCTTGCTGCACAAGAAAAATCAGATCAAGATGGAAGAAAAAAAAAAAACCTGAGAAACAAAATGCAAGCAAACAACAACAAAGAGTGAAGATACTATATTGTGAACCACACTCAGTTCCCATGGTCCACTCTTTGGATACACATGGCTCTCTTCATCACTATTGGAACTGGTTTGAATCATCTCATTGTTGGAAAGAGCCACATCCATCAGAATTGATCATTGTATAGTCTTGTTGTCGTATATAATTATCTCCTGGTTCTGCTCATTTCACTTAGAATCAGTTCACGTAAGTCTCTCCAGGTCGCTCTGAAATTGTCCTGGTGGTCATTTCTTACAGAACTAAAGCTAATTTTAATATTCAAGAAGGAACTTATAAATTAACTATTATTTAAAGTGCTTTTTCTCACGAAGACTTGTGAAGCAGATATGCTAGAGCAGGACAAGGAATGAATCTGGACTCAGGATTAGGTTCATGTTCTGATAGCAATTTTTATCATAATTCAGTCATTTAGTTTTAATAATATCTGACTCTTCATCATCCTAGTTCTAGTTTTCTTGGCAAAAATAATGGAGTGATTTGCCATTCCCTTATTCAGATCATTTTACAGGTGAGGAAATGAAGGCAAACAGGGTTGAGTGACTTGCCCAGGGTCACATAGCTAGAAAGTATCTGAGGCCGTATTTGAATTTGGATCTTGCTTTCAGACCTAGCACTGAACTCAGCACTATCCCACCCAGCTGTTCATTTGCAACTTTGGACAAGTGGTTGAACTTTTGTGGGTCTTTAGTTTTCTAATCTATGAAATAAGAAAGTTACACTGGATAATGTCTGAGGTCCTAACTGTAAAAATCTATGATCCTGTAAACCCCATGATGGAGTAATTCAAGTATCATTACTCTATCTCCTATTTATATAGGATGAGTAAACACATACTGAGAGTTTTAAGTGACTTGTTCAAGGAAGATAGACCTTTACCTTCAGTCTCTAGATCTAGTCCTCCAGCCACTAGAGTGCCTCTCTCTATCCCCATTCATTCCCCACTGTGCTATAAGATATGATTGCCATATGATGCTATTCCTTTTTCTATTTGATCTATTCTTTTGAACACAAGAACTATTGTTGTATTCTAGGTAGGAGTTCCAATTTATTGATTTATTTCCTTGTATTAAAATAACATGATAATACCAGTTTCATCCTGTTTTTATTCTTGAGCATGTTATTATCACAGTTTTGCCTACCTAGGATTGAATGAATGATTTTTGATTTTTTCAATAAAGAGAGAGAGAGAGAGAGAAAGAGAGAGAGAGAGAGAGAGAGAGAGAGAGAGAGAGAGAGAGATTCTCTTCAGACCATTTCACCTTCTCTTTTATCAGGGAGAAGATATAATACTTGCAACAAACTTAAGAACCTCAAGAAGAAAGACAAAGCACATAACCTGCTGATACAGATCCTTCAATGTCCATCCTTCTGGGGTACCAAGATTATAATCTTTTCCCTTTGGCAACTGATTCTACATAGTAACACAAAACTTTCTATTGTTGTTGCTCACAGAAAATTTTTGCAGCTTGTTAAACTTACTTTCTTCTACTTGATCAACCTGCTATGAAGTGCTATTAACTTAAAAAGCCAGTACTCTTCAAGTATCTACACACATAATCTCCAATAAAATCAGAACAGAAGGTTAAACTGTTCTATCTCAAGAATGTCAACTATGACACTTTATTCAACTTGAGTTATAGCCAAAATGACTATGGATTATATAAACCAACTAATATTTTAATTGATTTCTTTGTTGACAGAGACCAGTGAAAGGCTAGTTATAATTTTTATAAGGGTTGTGAAAATCTAGATAGATACTGACTTTAAAAAAAACTTTATATCAGGAATTAAGCCAGCAACTAATTAAAAAGAGAGAACAGAACAATCTCTTTCAAAATGTAATGAGGTAAATAGTTACCTGTTTATCCAACTTAGGAAATTCCTAATGAGACCCAAGGGTAACAGAGAATATAATATGAAGAGATAATTCCCAAAGCACTTAGGAGGAATAAAACTATCTTATGCAAATGAAAAATTAAAAAAAAAACTCACCCTAACTGGATTCAACCATTACTTTAAAAATAAATTTTAATTTGCTACAACAGAATAACTCCATGAAGCTTAAAGAAGACCACAATGAAGATTTTCTTAAGGGTTGATAACTCTAGAACCTTGCCCCAATGATCACAAATCATTAACATAATCACCAATTTAGTATAGTCCATTTTTAGGCCAAATGTTTTTATGTATGTTTATACAATTCTGACAATTGATATTACTCTTTGATACTTCAAAGGATCTGATTTCATCATACTCCTTTAGTAATCAGATTTAAGCTGGCTGATTGTGTAGCTCTGCACTATATCTTCCTATCAATCCTCTATAGGAAGTCTACTCAATACAATGGGAACTTTTCCTTTTACTCTTACAAGTTTTGTAAATAGCTCACCTATATATGGTATATAGGTCTATATACCAGGATGTACTGGTAAACATATAATGTTTGTAAATGGGGGAGAGGGAGGGAGGAAGAGAGGGAAGGAGGGACAGAGGGAAGGAAGAAAAGGAGGAAGGAAGGGAAGGAGGGAGGAGGGGAGGAAGGGAGAGAGGAAAATAGCATAATGTAAAGATTTTCTTTTCTTTCTCTTCCCTCCTTCCTCCATTCCTTCCTTCCTTCTTCTTCATTTCCCCTCATTTATTCTATTTACTCTCTCCTTTCACCCTATCCTCAAAAGTGTTTTGCTACTGGCCACTTCCACCCCCAATATGCCCTCTTTTTATCACTCTATCCTCTTCCTATATTCCATTCCCCTTTTATTTTCCTGCAATATAGAATTCTTTACCTATATTGAATGAATGTTATTTCCACTTTGAACCAATTCTGATGATGTCCTCCCCCTTCACTGTAAAAATTTTTTCTTGCCTTTTATTTATGGCAGATGATTTACCATTCCACTTCTCCTTTCCCTTTCTCCCAGAACATTCTTCTCTCACCCCTTAATTTCATCATTTTTAGGTCACATGCATCTTAAAACATTTAAAGCATTAATTTTAATGGTACTAATTAAGATTATAAAATTGGCATAAAAAATTTCCCCATGATTTTCAGAATGCCTTAAAATTTTTAATAGGATTTATAAATGTCCTAATTATGCCAGTACACTAAAAATTATAACCAGATGCTTTTTCTATTTAAAAATTTTTCTCTTCCCAAAAAATAAAAACTAAAGGCCTTTCTCTAGCCAGTTACATTCAGCAAAAAAGTTCCCAAATATGCACTATAAGGAACATTTAAGATACCTCTATTTTGAAATATTCTCCTAAGAGCAATCCTTAACGAAGTTGGCAATTATTTGGCATAATGCTGACAAACCAAGAAAATCCTATAGTGGTGGTTTAAAAAAAAGAACTTCCACAACTCTCCATTAATCTCCTGGAAGAATCTCCTTTTTTCTTTACTTTCTGTATCTTAAGATGTTACTCGCCCAGTGTGTCATGTGAAGGAAAAGGGGAAGACAGGAAGAGTCTTGCATTTGTCAAGATCATTTTGTGATGAAGTTCTTTTCTTTTCAAAAGTAGTGTCTCTTTTCTGTCTCTCTCAAATTTGTCTTTGTCTCTCTCTCTTTTCTTTCCCCTCTCTTTGATTTGTTTTATTGGTGAAATTTTTCCAAGTAATAGCTTTGATACTGGAATATACAGACAACTGACCAGCAGGGATGGAGAATTATTCTTTAATCTGAGTAGCAAAGTTCTAAATAAACATTTCCCCTGGAGGATTACAATTATAACCACCACACTTAAAGGAACTCTTAGAAAAGGAAGGTTCCTGTGTTTCTCCTTCCCAACAAGTGGCTAACTATTGGGATTTGGAGGAAGATGTAATTATATAATGCTATAAAGTTCAGTTACACACACACACACACACACACACACACACACACACACACACGCACGCACATACACACGAACTAATTCTTACAACAACCCATTATTATAGATAATTTAATATTATTGTTTCTACTTCACAGATATTAAAACAGTTTTAGACAAATTAAATAAATCTTGAATGATTTAAAAAAAAAAAAAAAAAAGGAGCCTTTCCATGATTCCACACCTTGAAACTAAGTTCAAGACACAGGACCTAAATGAACTCCATTCCCAATCTACTAAAATAGTGCACATGATTGCTTGGTAACTATCAGCATCTTTGAAAACTGAATAAGAATGGGGACTACTTCCAGGAGTAGAACCAAGATGGCAGAGTAAAGTCAGGAAACTGCTCCAGCTCTCTCACCTTCCCTCACACACCACATGAAACCAAGTCTCTGAACAGAGTCTGATGGAATGAAATCTCTCTCCAGCTCAAGACAGATTAGGGAAACTTCAAGAAAGGTAAGTCTCACTGAGGTGAAAAGGATGTTCAGTCCAGGTCAGGCAGATTTTGGGAAAGCAGGTGGGAGGATCTTATTTACAGCAAATCAGCAGTTGAGACTCTCAGGACTGGCTCAGCAGAGGAGCAAACAAATAGGTCAGCCTCCAGTCCCAGTTCAGAAGGCAAACTCTGGGAAACCAGGCTTTTCCTAGAAAGAGGATATAAAACTGCCCCTGCACACACAAAGGGCCCCCTGTGCTCAAAGCCAAGGCTCAGTGCCAAGGCTCAGGGCTGCACAGAGCCCTCTTTACCCCAGGAGCAGAGCTCCAAGTTAGTAGTTTAAAAAAAAAAACTGAAAGGAAAGAAAATTAGCAAGAAACAGAAAAGAACCTTGACCCTAGATAGCTACTATGGTGACAGGACAGACCAAAACACCAACTCAAGTGGAGAGCAAATTGTGCAAAGAAGAAAATTCAAAGAGTGACATGAATTGGTCTCAAGCCCAAAGGGGCTTCTTGGAAGTGCCCATAAAACTTTAAAAGGCAAATAAGTAGAAAAAAATGAGATAGGAAATGAGAAGTATGCATGAAAGAGTCAACAGGAAAATAAATTAAAATTAGGTAAGAATGAATTTACTCCAATTTTCCTAATTTTCATAAAAGGAAGAACAATTAAGTCTGCAAACACTTGGTCAGTAAACAACCTTCTCTAGCACTGATGTTTTTAAGTATTATTCCAGAATAATCTATCAGACTTATTCATCACTTTGTTTCCAAATGTAAAAACATATTATTCAATAATGAAACAAACTCAAATAAATTACATTTTATTAAAAAGATTGCACATAAGAGATTTATTGTTATGCTGATTACCAAAGGGAAAGACCAAGATAAATAATAACATGGTTCTTATTCTCAACATTTTACAATCTAGTGGAGAAATTGATATTCTTAAAGTCTTAAAGTAAGGAAAAACCTATTAGTGGTAGTTGCTGAAAAATGTTAAGATTTATATGAACTGATACATAATGAAGTAAGCAGAATTAGAAAAAAATGTAATATCAATATTATAACTATGAATAATTTCCAGTAGTTATAGAATTAAGTGAATCAAACCAGAATGATTTAAAAAATAACACCGTTAAAAAAGAACTTTAAAAATTGTAAAAAATATGATCAAAAGAATAACCATGCATGATTCCAGAGGCTCTACAAAGAAATTAGCTATGCACTACATAGAAGTTATGAATTTATAGAGTCCAGAATGAGACAATGTTTTATATACAGCCATGAAAGAAAATTATTTTACTTTACTACGCATATTTGTTACAAGAATTTTTTTTCTTTTTCCAATGCAAGTAGGATAGGAGGGAAAGAAAAAAAAAAGATTTCTATTAATTAAAAAAAGGGAGGTGGGCAAGTGCTACAGATATGAAATGTTGAATGCACTTTTAAATGAAGTCATGGTATTAATTTTAATTAACTGAACTTTTTGTTATAAGAAAACTTATAAAAATGGAATAATCTGTAAATAAACAAAGTTTAAAAAACATTTTAGCAGTGAAAGAAATCAAGTAGAATAGCTCTACAATCATATTACTTTACTTTTAAATTCCTTAATTTGGCAATTTTTTTGGTTGTTTTCAAAATTCATGTCCCATCTTTTATCAACATAACTTGGCAATATTTTTAATCCTAATAGGCTTTATTCAATTTTAATGATTTTTCTATGAGATGAACACAGTATTAAAAATTTCATTCTAAATCCTCTTTTGGTGTGTGTGTGTGTGTGTGTGTGTGTGTGTGTGTGTGTGTGTGTGTGTGTTTAAATTTCAGGGCAATATCTCAGACATCAAAATCTGGCCATGACAAAATTTAATTTATAACTTAATTCTGTAAAATTGGCTGTAAAATATTTAGGGATATTTTAAAATATAGGTAAACATAAAAACACTTGTAATTCATCTGACTATAGCTAATATATTTTATATAAAAACTACAGGAGCATATATGTAAGAATATATAGTGACTTTAGCCAAAATCATGTGAACTAATCCGCCCCCCCAAAAAAAAGCTCTTTGATGTAAACAGTGATGAACTCAGAGCAACCATTTGCTGAATGACTTTATCTTCTACCTTATTCTGCCCTCTCTCAAACTAGCATTTACTATTTGCTAAAATCCCTAAAGGTAAGACTAAAATTCTAAACAAAATTTAGTAGCAATGTTCATGGGAAGAAAAAAAAAAGTTTATTTTTGCTAAGCAATCAATAAAAGTGATTAAAAACAATCATATTAGAGAATGTTAACTTACAGGGAATGGAGACAGGATTACTGTTGAAAATCATAAATGTAAACTTAAAATTTTAAGTTGAAAGGAAATCATCTAGTCCAATGCTTCATTTTAAAAAGTTAAAAAAAATTCTGAGAAACAGAATAATTAAGTGACTTAACAGTAATTAGTAGAGTTCATATTCAAAACTAGTTCAGAAGAATCCAAATACAGCAATCTTTCAACTACTATACAATTTCTAAATGAAATAATCAAAAAGACATGTTTGTTTTGTAAATTAAACCCTAACTTCTCAATAGAGTTGTAGTGGAAATAAGTTGAGATATCTTTTAAAAATCTAATTTCTAAAAAATTAAGAATTATTAAAAGCTAACATATATCTTATTTTATTATAACTTTTTATTGACAAAACATATGCTTGAGTAATTTTTCAACACTGACCCTTGCAAAAAGTTCAATTCCAATTTTTTCCCTCCTCTCCACCTCTTCCCCTAGATGGCAGGTAGTCCCATACATGTTAAATATAACATATCTATATATTAAAAACATATCTTTTGAAGTACATTTCGTATCGACAAAATTAATTTTTAGAAACCCAAACACCCAAAACCATGTCATCTCAATAGTGGCCAAAAAAGAAAAAAAAAAATCTGATAAAGTATAACACTAATTTATGCTAAAAATATTACAAAGTACAAGCACAAAAAAAACAGGTTTTTTAAATCATAAAAACATTTACCTATAATCAAAAGCAAGTCCCAAATTCAATGAGGATTCACTACATTTTTTTCTAATAAATATGGGAATAAAGCAAGGATGTCTCATCTCCTATATTATTGTTTGATATAGTTTTGAAATGACAGCAACAACAATAAAACAAGAGAAATTAAAGGCATAAAGATAAGCAAAGATGAGATTAAAACTATGCCTACTTGCTGATATGATTTTTCACTTGGAACATCCTAAGGAATTAGACTCAGCAAAGATACTAATTAAAACAATACTTTTAGGTTTAAGCTGCAAAATAAAGACAAAAAATCAAATGTGTTTCAAAATCCAAGAAGTAATAATAGAAAGGAAAACTTCATTCCAGATTAACTACAAAATACATAAAATATGTGGGAATTTTCACAAAAAACTTGTATAAATTCAATTCTGAAATTATCTTTATTAAAATAAAGGACAATTTAAATGGCTAGAGGAATATTTAGTGCTTTTGGCTAAGTCAGTGCCAAAATAATAAGAATGTTAGCCAAGTTAATGTACACTTTTAATAACATATCAAATTAAAAACTTGCTAAAAAAGATTTTAAATTCCCTTGGAAAAACATAAAATTAAGAGTATTAAGCAAAATGAAGAGATTAAGACAAAAGGAATAGCATAGCCATTATCAAATCATCTAATATTACTGAAAAATAACAAGGTAGAGATCAATGGAATAGACTAGACAAGGAAAAATCAGAAACAATAAAACTCAATAACCTATTATTCCATAAAGTAGAAAGCCTATATTGCTTAGGAAATAATTCTTTATTTGATTTAAAACTGCTGGGAAAATAGGAACTACATTCTACATGAACAGTATCTTAATATTAAAAATCATATTATGAAAAACTATAAAAGAAATAGATCTTATATCTCTCGGAGCTGGAAGCAGGAGATATATTCCTAAATAAATAAGGGAAAAAGGAAATTACAACAGATAAAATTAACTCTGATTACTTGGGACTGAAAAGCTTCTGCACAAATGAATTTAATCCACTATGGTTAAAAGAGGACAAAAAAAAAATCTTTGTGTTAAATTTCTCTGGTAAGGGTTTATATCTAAGAACAATTAACAAATACATTTATATGTATGTATATGTATGCATATGTGTGTTTACATATGGCTAATTGCCATTCCTCAATAGATAAAGAACTAAAGAATAGAAATCAAAAATTTTCAAAACAAGAATTATAAAGTATTAATAAAATATATGAAAAGAATGCTCTAAATCACTAATAATAAGGGAAATACAAATCAAAATAACATGTTTCGCCTTGCATCTTACAAATTACAATTTACAAATTGCAAAGGATTGTGGGATAATAAGCATACTTAAGCAATTGAGTGGAGTGAGAAATGGTACAGCCATTTTAGAAAGCAATTTAGAATTATGGAGCAACTAAAATATTCACATTCTTTGATTCAGTTTTCACTACCAGCTTATAGCCCAAGGAAGTCATTGATAAATTTCTTATTATGCATTAAAATATTTATACTAGCATTTTTTTATGATACCAAAGAATTCCAAACAAATTAGATGCCCATCAATTGGGAAATGGCTAAACAAATTGAGATACACCAATATAAGGGATTATTGCTGTGCTACAAAAAAAAAATGATTTATGAGATGAATACAGAGAAGCATATGTCCTACATGAACTCATGCAAAATGAAATAAGCAATCAATTAAACAAAATACATGACATCAATGTAATTATAAAGAACTACACAAAAAAAATCAAGTAAATGTATTAAAACTAAAAAGATCAGGCATAACTCAAAAGACATGAGTGTATACTACTAACAAACATACTCCATGGAAATGGGAGATCAATGTATGTAAAGATGGAAGGTCAATGAGTGTTACATGTTGTACATGCTACTGAACTTTTCCTACTGTTTTCAATGATAGGTTATGCTTATTTTTCTTTTCTTTTTTGTCTTGAAAAAATACTATGTTAAATGGGATGACTTTCTGGAAGGGGGAGAGATACTGTGGAAAATTAGGACAATACAAAAATCAAAAAACTTCAATAAAAATTAGTTTGTGTGGCAGTTCAACGTGTGCTCTAGGGTACTTCATGAGCACTTGAAAACATTTTATAACTGTATGCACCTAGAGAAAAGCAACAAACATAATACAAGATGTACTGATGATTTCATTAGTTCAAGCAAAAAAATCTACCCACAGGGTCCATTTAGCTGGCTCATGATCAGAGTAAAGTTCAAAGGTTCTTCATCCTTGAGGCTACTGTTAGATCAGAAAATAGTGTTTAACCTTACATGACCTAATAGTACATTAAAAGAATAATGCTTCAAACCTGTACATAAAGATTCGTTTTCCCTTCTCTTCCAATTTTTTCCTAAATGTTAAATCACTACTTCTAATAAGTTTCCACTTTCAAACACTGAAAGAAAATTCTACTTTTCTTTACTATGAAATAAACAATGTTGCCAAGTAACAAAATTTATGCATATATATCCTGGACACTTACTTTCCTTCATCCTAATGACAAATAGAAGAAAGATCTGGAAAATACTTATTCATTATTTAAAATTTTTTTTAATTATTCCTAAAAATTTTTACTGGAGGGGCAGCTAAGTGGCTCAGAGGTTAGAGCACCAGTCCTGAAGTCAGGAGGACCTGAGTTCAAATCCGACCTCAGACACTTAACCCATGTCTTGCTGTGTGACCCTAGGCAAGTCACTTAACCCCAATTGTTGGGGAAAAGGAGAAATTCTACTGGATTTCGCATTTACAAAGTATTCTACAATTCACCTACAACAGGATTGATTTTTTTATCCTTTTAAAGTGAAGCTGAGGTAGCCAGGTTGCTACGGACACTTAGATGGGAAGACTGTAGGCAAATCACGTAATCTACTGAAGAAAGAAATGACAAACCACTCCAATATCTTTGCCAAGCAAACCCCAATGATAATAATGGTATACTAAGGTCCATAAGGCCACAAAGAATCAGACATAAAATCCCTAACTTTCAAATGAAAAATAAAGATAAAATTACTTAAGAATCCTAAGAATACAAAAAATTATTTACCATCAACTTTTTTAGGGAGCAGTATAGAACAGTGGAAATGATACTGGTTTTCTCATCAAAAGGAGCTAGGTTGAAATCCTGTCCATACATTATAATGTATGTTTTTATTTATTTATTTACTTACTTACTTTTTTATTGCTGGGGCAATTGGGGTTAAGTGACTTGCCCAGGGTCACACAGTTAGGAAGTGTTTTAAGTGTCTGAGATCAGATTTGAACTCAGGTCCTCCTGAATTCAGGGCTGGTGCTCTATCCACTGCGCCACATACTGTAACATAGTATATGATTTTTGAGCAAGTCAATTTTTCTCCGTCCTGTTTTGTCATTTGTATAAAGATAAATCAATCCTTTCTTACTCCTATGCATTTTTATACACAATTAACAATATTGTTCTGAGAAGGGATTCATAGGTTTACCAAATTGCCAAAGAATACCAGAACACACAAAATTAAGAATCTCTGGAGGGATTTAAAGGCAAGAAAAATGCATAACTTAGATATCAAATCAAACTGCATAAAGTTGAAAAACTGTTGGTACTCCTTTTGTTTTCAAATGCTACCAAATGCTATCCACAATTGCCTGGCTCTTTATGAACTTTATCATCTTCAGAAAGATTGAAAACTTGTAGGCAACATCTATGTGCTGTTTGATCCATATTATAATATTTTGTTCTATAAAATTATTTTTCAGTGACTTGAGTGTATACATAGTCATTCTTAACAAATTATCAGCTCTTTGAAGGAAGTGTCTGATCTTCTACTAGTCCCTTCAAAATAACTTTTAATAATTCCCTAAGTGAATATCTTCTCTGACCTCTTTCCCAAGGAAGTTCAAATGAAGGTAGTTAATAATTGACCTAATCTATACGAATCAAGAGATTGTTTCTTGATTATAAAATTAATCATTGCTTCTTCATTCTTACTCCACCCATGTCCTCGCCTAATCCCCTCCCCTCTAAAAAAGAAAAGTTTAGAAAAATATAACAAATCATTAAGATTCTTGACTCAACAATGAACTCAGCACCAGAGAGAAGTGCCTCTATTAGTCAGGCTACATCTATCTTTTCAGTTGTTTGAAAACAGAACTGTGAAACATTCCTAGTCAACTGGATGGTATTCAAATGGGTTTTAATTATGTCATCTTGTTAGGATTACTAAGTGAGAACTCAGGTTGTCTGGACAGTGATAAGGTGAGAATTCAGGTTTTCTGGACAATTACAAGGTGAGAACTCAGGTTGACTTGATAGAAGGAGCAAGCTCATTGGCTGAAGTGGTTCTTCCCAGAAGCCCTTGCATTATCCCACGCCCATTCTCTGGGAGGATAAAAAGCAACAGTGGGCCTGGAAAGTGAGTCTACATGGAGAAGGATAAGAGCTGGAGGAGATTCAAGGAGAAGACTCTGCATTGCATCAGGCTTGACGGGGCTCTCTGAAGGAAGGGAAGTCACTTCTCTGGACAAGAGTTAACAGCAACTACCTGGAGACAACGGTTCACTACAGGAAGAAGAATCTGTCTGAGAGATTTGAGTAGACACAGCAGATCTCTTCCCAGAGAGCGATCCGGCAGCTTCTAGAGACGACAGCTCGCTACAATCTTAAGGCATAAATATGACAGGATGATTCCATACCCAAAATAGATGGAAAATTCGGGGGGGGGGGGGGAAATTAACTAAGAAAGGTAATTGCAGCTACAGTTTAAGCAGGCTAATATACAGTCCAAAGCAATTTCAATGGATATAAGATTTACAGAATTAAAGATAAAAAAAGAAAAGACCTTTTTCACCATTTTCAGATTTTAAAACATTAATGACAATTTTGATCACTATCTTTATATAACAAAATGAATAAAGAATTAAAATAATGGGACTCTCCAATTCTAATAATACTTAGTTCATAGATTAGTTTTTCTATTTGGCCCAATATGCCCTCCATTAAAACTTTCCCTTGCCCCTTATCTATTAGAATACTTTCTATAAAAACTACTCTTTCATTTAGTAAGTGATCACCAAAGTAGAGGATAACATAAATGGGTTCTTTAACTCCTCTTATTTATTCACTAATAACATAAATAGTTAATATGAAAAAGAATTTAGCTTAGATCTAAATAACTAAATTTCAAATTGACTGCATATTCATGGTCACTAAAAAGAAAACAAAAGCATTAATACCTTATTTTTTTCAGGTCCGTAATGAACTATCAGGTCCATTAAAGACTTACCTGCTTACAGCATATTATCTTCAGCAATGAGAAAGCTTTACAGGTAGCCATTAATCAATTCAGAGTTTTTGTGCTTGAATTTTTAACTGTTACTATGTTACTAAGATAACTAATAATCTTATCAGAAATTCTGGACTAACTGTAATAAAAGCAAGATTTCATTATTCCTATTTTATGGGATTTTTTAAGTTTAAAGCAAAAACTATTCTTAGTTGTTTTCATTAAACTCTGCTATATAATAATCTGTTTAGTTGTTTCAGTTGTGTCTAATTTATCATGACCCCATTTGGGGTTTTCTTGACAAAGATTATAGAATGGTTTGGCACTTCCTTTTCTGGCTCATTTTATAGATGAGGAAACTGAGGCAAACAGGATTAAATGACTTGCAGAATCCAAGGTTGCAGGTGTAATCAACATTGATTTAACTATTATCCACATACTTGCTATATGCTATGGAGCTTGAAAAATATCTTTCTGTGTTCATCAACATAAAATATAAAGGATTTGGATTCATGAAGAGGATAAAAACAATGAAGTGAAAAATAAATTTAAGATTTTAAGAATATTCAACCCAAGCTACTTCATTAAGGAATCTGAGTGAATTTATTATATAAAATTATGATTGGCAGGATACAGAAAAAATCTTTTTAAATGTACATTACTCTTTAATCTGTACACAAGTATTACAAGTACCAATCAAAATGCAAATGGAAGAACTCATTTCAAACTACCAAAAACTTGAAGTTACTCAAGTTACAAAAATGTAAATAAATGCACTTCAAAATACATACTTTGTGAATTTTTAAACAATTTTCAATGTAAACAATTGTTAATGTGATCATACCTTTATTTACTCAAAGAAATCAACAACAACAACAACAATAAAAAAAAAAAACACATGGTTAAAATCTTTTACCAGATCAAACTAGGGAATAATTTATGGCATAATGTCACTCACACCGGTTGAATAAACTCGCTTTTTACTAAATGATTTTGTATCAAATCATAAAAGAGCTTTCTCTTCTAATAGTAATTCAAGAAAATAGAAAATAAAAATCAGAAGCCAGTTTTGTATTCTGTATGCTTCTGGAGCATTTGCACTGATTGTCTTTTAATTTCACTATTAGCTCTATCCAGTTTTGTTTACACATTCATAAGATCCAAAATGGGAGAGCTATATAACATATTAACCATTAAGTAAAACTGAAATTGGAAAATGGAAAAATACCAAAATTATTAAATGCATCCCCAGAATTAGGCTAGAACCTTTGCCTCTAAAATATTCTTTTAGAATGTATGTTTGTTAAATCAGTGACAAAATTTTGGCCCTAAAGGCCAAAGGAAAGGAGGCACTGTCATAAGACTGTTGACTCATCACAGCCAATAATATAAACCATAATTTTAAGTTAACACAAAAATATACAATCACTTTGTAAAAAGCAAATTATAAATTCAAAATCAAGCTAAAATATAAGTCAATAAACAGGTAAGAATGTATATCTACTGTATAAAAACATGTCTAAAAACAATATATAGTATCTACACTTGTAAGTGCTATACACAGAATATACTAAATTCAGGCTACATAATGAAGAACCAAGACCCCATGTTTATTCCAATTTCACATTTCTGAATTCCTGAGTGTCATACCAAAATAAAACAAAAACAAATAAACAAACAAACAAAAAAATTTTGTTCTTTAAAGAGGAAAGCATCCCCAAATTTGGACATGTAACTTAGTAATATAATTATTTTTTTAAAGCTGAAATCTGGGGAAAATATACTATAAAGTTTATTTAAAGCTTATTTTTACATGAAAAAAGGCATTGCTTTTATTTTTTAAAGGCCACCTGTGTTATATGTATAGTATTAGTAATTCCAGCGTTTTTAAGGGGAGAAATTTCTCCTTTTTTTGAAAGCCTAATTAAATATATTTTATAAACTAAAAAGAAAAAAGGTATCTTAAAAAATTTTTTTTAAAGTTTAATTGCAATGCAACAGCCCTTTTATGAAAGAACTTGTGAGGATAATATGTCACTGTAACACAATTAGATCATGAGTTTCAATTCCCACATTTTTGAAGTCATATACTCCATCAATTATTCTATAGCTTCCCTTTTGCTTTGCATATTACACAATGTAAATAAAAAAGATATCTTAAGAGCACTTCAGTCCCACAATGTAGGATATAAGCTTGTGTGAATATGCATAAATGGCCCTGCAATGATTTGATGATATACAAAAATACATTCAACCAAAAGTCAATGTCTGTTTTTTAAAATAAAAAGGGAAGGGGAAGCCAAATGGTCCCATAATATATAAAATACTGTTTATCAGTTCCAGAAATATTTCCAAAGCAAAGGACATTCAAGAACATTGTACACTAAATTGCATACTTTTATGGTTCTTTATCAATAAGAAAGATACATACAGTTATTCACAGATTTATAAATAAAAAAAAAATCCTATGAAGAAAAATAATGGGCTATTTCTCCATTTAAAAGGTACACAGAAATAAAATAATTTTAAAAACAAAATAAAAAGTCACTAAAGTGCGTACCTATAGGCCCAAACAGGCATAATAAATGGTAAAAAGGTGCAGTCAAAATTACATCTAGATTTAAACTCTACTCTTTAATGGTCTTTCAACTAAAAACTAAAAAATCCATTGTGCAATTTAAGAACTGGTCAGCTGGTTGTGCCATTAATAATACAACTTTAATTTTAATTTCTAACCTGACTTTGTCCACTACTAAAGTAATTTCTAGGCATTTAGCAACACATCAGGTTCTTAACAATTATATACATTTTTTTTTTGCTGAGTTCATACAATATTGATTCCACCTCCAGAAAATGCTAGAGTCCTCTTGTTGAAGAATGAAGAGCCACTGGTGTTTGGTTTATTGCCTTTAACAATGGAGGTTTTCAGTTCCATTTCACATGCTACAATTGCTGCATTCAATTCCACTTGAGCTCGATGTACTACATAAAACATGAGGCCTATACTTATAACAATCTGTGAATAAAAGAGAAACATTAAGAATTGAAAATAATGCTTATATGGAGAATACTCAAAATGTTTAAGTACTTAAATTCAAAGAAGAAATAAAATTCTTTCAACAAATGGTTTAGGTGGGTTTTTTAAAATACTATTACAGAAGAATATTGAAGAGGGAAAAGAACTATTACTTAGTAGTTGGCACAGTAGAATAGACACAGTAGTGTGCTGGCCCTGGAATTAGGAGGCCCTTTCAAATCCAGCCTCAGGAACTTATTAGCTGTATGACCCTCAATAAGTTACTTTACCTGTTTGCCTCAATTTCTCAACTGTAAAAATGGGAAGAATAATAGCACCTACCTACAAGAGTTGTTATGAGGATAAAATGAGAAAACATAACAATTTACAAGGAAATAAGTATAATTTATCATGTTGTTATAGCTGTGGATATATACTCTCATATTTCCTTAGCTGCTTTCCTTGAGAGTACTAACACAATTCACAAATTATTATTTTTAAACTGTAAATAAGACAAACATAAAGGTCCCTTTTGCCTATCCAAATTATACATGTTTTATGTGTCAATAAGCATGTATTAATACCTACAATGTACCAAGCTCTGGGCAAAATGCTGGGGAAACAAAGAAAGAAAAAAAAAAATTTTTTTAAATCCATGGAGTTCAGAGTCCAAAAGGAAGAGAACTTGCAAACAACTTTAAACAAATATCTACATTGAAAAAATTGGAGATAATCACAAGAGAAGGCACTAGCACACAAGGAGTGGTTAAGGGCTTCTTGTAGAAGTTGAGATTTTAGCTAGGGCTTGAGGGAATCCAGAGAAGCAAGGAGACATGCCGGAGACAGCAATAGAAAAGTCAGGAAGAGAGGAAAGTTTGAGGGAAAAGTCAGGACTTCAAGTTTGCACATGCTACATCCTGCAGATTTTGACATGAGATGCCAATTTTCGGTTGGAGTTATGAGACTAGACATCAGGAAAGAGACTGAGAGACTGAAAGAAGGTATCAAGAAAGAGCAATATACCTAAAAATGATCTGTGGGAAAATGATAATTCAATCAGTGGGAGCTGACAAGATCACCAAACAAAACAGTACTAAAAAAAAAAAGAGTCATGACTCAGTTTTAGGGCACATCCCCTGCTACTGAAATAGTGTCCTCCAATTTAAATTGTTTTGCTATGCTAACAAACCAATTTTCCTATAAGGAATGGTGTATTTCTATAAGTGAGGAGACTTTTTTTAAACTATATTTTGCTATTACAATTAGTGAATTACATATGATTAGATTAAATTATACATCTAAGATGTATAATGAATCACAGAAAATGGAGGAGGTTTAAGTTTTCAAAGAAGGATTAAAACTGTAAAATCAATAAAGTAGCCAAATTTTATGTTTTTGTGAGCACACCAGAAAAAAAATAATTACTGAACACCATGAAAATCATTATGAAATCAAGTCAAACTAATTTCATTTCCCTTTTTTTTGAAAACCTTTTTAGATTATTGAACTAGATAAACACCACTGTCACAAAATCTTCATTTAAACCTGGATTATAGTAATAAATTTAGAACTGGAAGGATCTAATAGTCATTTAATATCTTAAATTTTACATATGAGAAAGAGGAGCTTCAGACAAGTTCAGTGATTTACACAAAGTCATACAAGTTGTAAGCAAGAATACAGATTTTCTAACTCTAAAGTCTGTGATCTTTCTAGTATTTGTCAGGATACCCTTTTAAGAAAAAAGGCAAATGTGAGCCATCTGTTAACTTAGATCAATCAAATTAGAGTGTCTCTAATAGTGGGCTACCAGGTTCTGTTTATTCTAAACTGCATTTTTATCAACTATCAGGATGAAATAAAGGAATACTTATCAAAGCTAAGAATAACATGTTGATAGCTAGCCTGAAACAATAGATCAAAATGAGAAGTATAACTTTTTACAGAATAAATTAGAACTTTATTTAAGCAAAACAAACAAACAAAAAATTGTAAAAGGTAATACGGGTATTTTAATAGGTGTAACAAACGTGGAAAAGATGTAGAGCTTTTAGTCAACTACAGACTCATGCAGAGTCACAAGAGTACAAGATATTTAACAAAAGAATGAATATTTAAATAGTACTGACAGAAGCAGTCATCAGATCAAGAAAGGTTTATTTGTGCCAGTCAAATAAAACCTGGAATATTATGTATAAGTCAAAAGTTCCATAAAGACGAATGGAGTTCATCCAGAAGAAGATAAGATAGATAATAAGGGTCTAAAAGTCACATTATTAAGCAGACAAATTTAAGGAATTAGGGATATTTAACCTAAAGAAAAGAAAAAACAGACCTGAAGGGGAAGGGCAAGTTAATGGCTCTTTAAAAACATCTGAAGAGCTATGATAGAAGAATTATGCTTATTCTAATTTTAGAAGATAAAACTAGTACTAATGGGTAGACATTATAGGGATGAAGATGTCTCCTCAAAAAACTTCCTAAAGATTTCCAAATCTAGAATTAGCTACCTTATAAAGTTATAAATTCTTATCTCTGGACATATTTCAAGCAGGCATTAAATAAGTTTTTGTTGATAAATACTGTAAGAAATCTTTATTTTCTATATTAAGTAAAAAAGATAGGACAAGATGACTACATTTTCAAAGAAGATTTCATTAGTCTTCCACAATGAAGTGAGAAATAGCTCATTTACAGAAATCCCTACCTGCAAATGGACTAGATACCATACAGCTAAACAAAATGAAACGTTCAATCAACTCTAAATTGAGCCATAAAATTACAATAAACAAAACAAGGAATAGGAGGCCATAAATAAAAAAAATACAATGAATTAGAATTAGAAAGGAAAAGCAGTCTCCAAACTTTAGTCATTTGGTAGTTGAATTTTCTCATTAAAACAATTTCATTGCTTTTAAGTCTCCATTTTCTACTAAAGATTAATATTTGTTCACATATGCATAATGGAAAAAAGAAAGCACTTCCTACATAATAATTCTGTGATGTAGGTAGCATAAATACTATTTTCTCATTTTAGAGTCAAAGAGACTGAGGGTCAAGGATTACCTCTACTTCCAATTGGGATAGAAGCTAACATAAATCTAGGTCTTCTAATTCTAAATCCGGTGCTTCTTCTATTTGTTGTGTAATGTAATTTAAATATAATAATAATGGTATTATTTCAATTATAACACTGTTTCAAAGGGAAAATATATTTAGAGTTTTAACTCAAAGAATACATCTGACCTTGGAGAAAGCACTAGCATAGCAACACGGTATTAGTTACTTGTTAGTTCTCTTCATCTAAGGAAGAAACATTTCTCTAGGTCAATTACTGTCCTAGTGTTCTGCATTAGGGAACAATAAGTAAACTGCCCAGGTAAAGAGGTGCTAAATGGCTCTTATTGGACAACTGAATCAGATTCAAAGTTTTTGCAAAGGAGTGTGGTTAAAAATGAACATAATTAATTAAAAGGGCTGTTTATCCCACTAATCTGAAATCAGTCTATAATTCTAATGGTTTTAGATGGTCCTAATGAGCTGAATTTTTTTTTCTGAACTTGGATACAGACAATATAAAATATAATTTCAACAATGCAAAATACAATATTGTAGAGGGCCGAAGATAGTAAGGGAACTCTGGGTAAGATATAAGACCCTTCAGCCCAGAGGGAACCTGCTGACAATGTCTGATTTGGCTCCCCACCTCCCTTTGGTGCTCTCATCCTTTCTGAGAAGTCAAAGAGGGCATGACCACTTGTATTCTATTTGAAGCAAGGGATACTTACTGTAAAGAGAGGCATTTTCATATCAATAGCAGGGTGCTTATAGTTAGCACTTGCTCAGTGTGATGTGGTGATGTAATGGTTCTCTAGATGGCACATGCTTAGAGTGCTATAATTACCAAGGTATTTAAGGGCTAAGAGAACTTGAAATAAACAATTTCTATCTTTGACTATCCTTATGGGTCTGCTGCCTTCTTCACTCCTCCACAAAGGCCAAGACCCCGGGCTGATCCCAAGAGCTAGTCTGCACAGTATGTTTTGGCACCCCAACTTGAGGGCTCTAGAAAGCACACTACATTTTAGTGCCCAACATGAGGCTCTAGAAATGAGGTCCTACACTCAATAGCTCGACTGACTCAATCATCAAGTTCAGTGGAGAAGTCTCCATGACCCGAAAATAGGGTAAGAATAAAAACAGACAAGTAGGAAGATTTGATAAGGACTAAATTAAGTCACTTTAATTTTTCAGCCCAAAATGGGGCAAATACTAAGAAAAGAGCCTCCCCCACCCCAAGGAAATATGAAGCATGTAGAATTAGGTTAAGAGAAAAGCAAGTGGAGCAGCTAAATGGCGCAGTGGATAGAGCACAAGCCCTGAATTCAAATCTGATCTCAGACACTTAACACTTCCTAGCTGTGTGACCTTGGGCAAGTCACTTAACCCCAGCCTCAGGGAAAAAAAAAGAGAGAAAAGCAAGGTTTGTTGGTAACTCAGAAGCAGATCACTGGGCTCTTAAATAATTAGAATGCACACTACACAATATGATAATGTGTTTACAGATTACAATATTTTAAGTTCCTGGAACATAAAGAATCTTATAAATGTTTATTGATTGACTAGAATGCTATATTTCATTAAAGGTTAATTTTTGTGTATTTAGTTTTTTTTCTCTGAAGAATTAATAGTCAATTTTGTTGGGCATGTTAACTCTCTAGAGCCAAATACACTAGAGAAAGAAATCAAGTGGGCCTTTCAAATCACTGCTAAACAATAAGCCCAGTGGAGGTAAGAGAATTCTAGTTGAGCTATTTAGAATCCTGAAAGATGATCCTGTGAAAGTCGTATACTTTGAAAATTCAACAGGGGACAATGATCTTAAAAAAAGATCAGTTTACATCCCAATCCTAAAAAGAGCAATGTCATGAAAGATTCAAATTACAAAAAAATTGTGCTTATTTCACATACCAAGTTTATACTTAAGTTTCTGCAAGCTAGACTTCAGCAATATGCAAACAAAGGACTACCAGAAATATATATTGATTTTCAAAGAGGCAGAAGAACTAGAGACCAAACTGACAACCTTTGCTGGATTATGGAGAAAGCACTGGGAGTTCCAGAAAAGCATCTACTTCTGCTTCAGTGACTAAATTAATGCTTTTGACTGTGTAGATCACAATAATGTGACAAGTCCTCAAACACAAGGTTGTACCAGATCATCTTACTTGTCTCCAGAAAAACCTGGACGTTAGTCAAGAAGCAACAGTTAGAACCAAATATGGAACAATAAATTGATTTAAGATCAGAAAAGGAATATGACAAGGCCATAGTCACCTTATTTAACATATATGGAGAGCACATTATGAAAAATACCAATTTGGACAAATTAAAAGCCAAAATTGAGGATGAAAGAGGCGAATGTAAAAGTTGGCTTGAAAGTTAACATCAAAACGACAATAAAAACCCTAATATCTTGGGAATCGGTCTTATTGATATCTGGCATATAGAGGGAGAAGAAATAGAAACATATTCAGATCATTGGGACTCAAAGATCATTGGGACAATGACTGCAGCCATGAAATTAAAAGATACATGTTCCTTGGAGGAAGAGTTTAAGGCAAATCTGGACAGCATATTAAAAAGCAGAGACAACACCTTGCCAACAAAGGTCCATAAAGATCCAAAGCAATGGTTTTTCCAGGAGCAATGTTTGGCTGTGACAATTGGACTACCTGAAGACTGCAGAATCAACACTTTTGAACTGTAGTGCTGGAAAACACTTTTGAGAGTCCCTTGGACAGCCAGGAGGTTGAATCAGTCAATATTTAAAGAAATTCATTCAGACTATTCATTGAAAGATCAAATATTAAAGCTTATTGGCTAAATAATAAGAATTCAGGACTCACTGGGAAAGATCCTGATGTTGGGAAAGACTGAAAGCCAAATAAGAAGGTAACAGCAGAGGATGAGATGGAGAAGCAATGAACATAAGATTTCAGGAGATAATGGAGGACAAAGTCATCTGGAATGCTATGGTCCATGGGGTCAAGAAGGATCAGATATGATTGAAAAAACAATGTTAATTATACAACAGTATCTTTTGCCTTTTGAAGTATAATATTCCTATTCTCTGTTCCATTATAGCAGTCACTAAATCTTATGTGATCCTGATACTCCTCAGTAATGAGTTTTCTCGTTTTCTTTCCTCAAATTTCTCTCCATTCTAGTCTATCCTATACCCAGCTGACAAATTAATTTTCCTAAAGTACAGATCTGACCATGTAACCAGACAATTTAATAAACTCCAAGGGCTTCTTATCACCTTCCAAATCAAATACATAATTTTCTTCTTGGTATTTGAAATCCTTCACAAACTGCTCCATTCCCTGCCTCCACTCAAGTCTTCTTATACTTTAACATGCAGTGACACTGACATTTCTGTTCTTTGCACAAGACATTCTATCTCCAGACTTAAGGAATTTTTACTGGATGTCACTCATACCTGGAATAGTTTCCCTCCTCATCTCTAACTCCTGGCTTCTTTCAAGTCCCAAATAAAATACCATCTTCTGTGAGAAGACTTTTCTGATGCCCCTTAATTCTAGTGTCTTTCTTCTACTGATAATCTCCACTTTATCCCATATATATCTTCCTTCATATGATTTGTTTTTGTGTTTTCTCCCCCACTGAGAGCTCCTTGAGAGCAAAAACTGCCTTTTACCTTTCTTTGCATCTCCATTGCTTAACAGTGACTAACACATATTTGGCACTTAAATGTTTGTTGACTGATTTGACGCTTGGATTTGACTTCTCTTTTCTACTACAAAAGGATGCAAGAGTCTTACTATTTTGAAGAATAATATTAGTAAGAATGCCTAAAATATTTAATTATTTGTATAGCAGAATTTTTATGAAGCCTTATTTTCTGCTTTATATGTTATCTAGTAAATTTTAAGATTCCCTTTATCTCTAAGAATTATGCAAATAATAGGTCTAACAAACTAATTTCAGACACTTATTATAGTAAGGAGAAGTAAAGTTTACTCTTCAAACCACACACCTGTGGTCTGTAATTTGCTACAGTCCTTTCAAGGCAGCAAAGAATAAAAACTGAAAACTTGTTTCAATTATACATCTTAATGAGATAAAAAAGGCAAACAGCAATTATACCTCAGAGGCATTTTGAATGTTTACAATGACTAGTGATGAACTATGGCAGAAGACTGAGAGAATATTAAATACCAGAGGAAGAAAAAAAAATTTTTAGAATCAACATGTTTTACTTAGTTTGATGAATAAATATTCTTTAGGTTTCTCTTTGAATATTTGGACTAAGTTTGAACTTCCATTTCCATTGGAACTTCCAAGTGTTTTGCTTTTTTTCCTGCCTTGGTATCCACCTTGGATGACTTCTATGGAAATTATAACATTTTAATTACCTCCTCATCTAAAGTCTGCCAGTTTTCATTTAAAGAAGAAAAAAATAGCTAGAGAAATCAGCCTCTGTTATTTTAGGGAACCAAAACTCTTTACAAATAATGAACATCAATCCTTTCAAGTTGTTATAGCTCCACTGAATAAGCCTGAATAGAAATGCAATAAATTCTAATTTACAAATACAAGAATTGTCAGTCAATAAATAATGAAAAATTCTGACCAGAGAATAAATTATAGATGGTTTAGTAATCTTTTTAAGGTTGAATAATACATAATTCTAAACATAATTGATTTTTTTCTTATGATTCAAAAGGTATTTCTAAATCTTGTGGGACCTCAAAGACATGATCAACTAATATTAAATTGTAGATATGTAGAAAATACAATTAATGAAGATTTGTTTTCCATGTAAGTAAATTCTAGTAGAATATATCAAATCACATAATGACAAACTCTAATCCTAAAGTCTCATTTTGCTTAAATGAAATGAAATTCTGCAGAAAATTATGATACTCAAATAATTATAACCAAGAGAAAAATTCCTGTTTCAATAAGAATTTCTTACAAAATTAACACATCATTTTGACTAAAGTTTTAATTAATATACAAATGTAAATATCCCAAGACCTTCTTTTATATCAGAAGCACACAGAAAATTAATAGCTCCACACTTAATTATCACATTTTCTAATATTAATGATACCCTGAGAATTTATAAAGCTTAGTACCAACTATACTATAAATTTTCCATTATTATATCTTCTGTTCAATTGATGTCTATGCCAAAGCCACTCAGTTTTTGCTTCTACAAATCTAAAAATGTCATTTAAAAGTTACTGCTACAGTTTTATTAGCTTATCCTATCAACTATTCAATTTGGATAAGCCTCAGGAAATAAAAGTATCATCATCAAATGACTTTCTGATGAACTCTTCCTGTGTGCAACTTAAAGATAGTTAAATTTACTTGTGCTGTTCATTGACAATGAATTGCAATAAAGTTAAATTAAAATATTGTTATTTTATTTATTTAATGATACAATCAAAGGCAGTGAATAGAGGAATGGATAACCTACCTTTAAGTCAACAAGTTATGGGTTCAAATTCTGCCTCTCTGTCACATATTAAAAGTGTGACCATAATCAAATCAGCCTCTCCAGTCAACTAAGACTAAAATGCAGATCAACTACAGATCTACATTGATGGAAATAATTTCCACACTTGGAGGAGTTTCTTTGCATTACCACTACCACGCTTCTTCCTCCATATTCTCAAAAAAAAAAATCAGTAGTATCACAATAATTTAGGGAATGAAAATTGTTCTAAAGATTCTAAAGATGGGAGTTGCATACCCATGGCAGAACTCCTATTCAAAATGGACTGTAATACATTACATATAATGAATATTGTGAAACTTCCCAAGACTTATAAGAAAATACAGATCTAAACAGAACTCCATCAACATCCAACACTTTGGTCTTTTGTTTTCCATTCTCAAGGAATTTGCTGAGTTATAGAAGCACATATAAAATGTATGCGTTCTATGAGGTTTAAATATGATTTTAATTAAAGTAGCATTACCCAAGCAAAAAGCAAAGGGGAAAATCTTTGTCAAATCATTTTTATCAAAGTGCCAAAATTTTTAAAAATCAACACTAAAAAGATCAATTATTCACCCCAACTTACCTGTAAACAAAAAACAAAATAGCCACTAAAACTCTGCTCTGCAATAACATCTTCCATTGTACGTAAGGTGGTACCCAAATAAGAATTTAGGAGCTGAGTAGGAAGCAGTCCAACTGAAGATGCCATCAAATAGTTGGGTAATGAAAGGTCTGTAATCTAAAATAGTAGATTAAAAAGGAGGAATGAATTACTTAATACCATTTTGATTCAATAAAAACTTTTCTATAAGACAAATTAAAATATCTTCATGTAAAAATATTTGGTTTCTTTAAAAAAAATGGTTGTATAAAATATGCTAAAACTTTACTATTCATTTAAACTCTAACCATCTTCACGTGTCCAGTAAAACTATTATAAACATCTAAGTTTAAATAATTAGAAAATTAGGTAGCATACGCTGGTGAGTAATTTCCTCTAACAATGTATATCAGCATCTTCACAATTTCTACTCTTGGATTTTAAATATAAAATTTACCTTTAAAGTAAGGGTTTAAATAAGTAAAATACCCAGAGTTATACAGCCTTTTTTTGTCAGAAGTAAAACTTGAACTCACCTCTTTTTCTTGATTTGAGAAACCAGCTTCCTATTCACTGGGTAACCCTGCCTCTCAATTAACAATTACATTTTAAAGTAAAACTGTGTACATTGCTACAAAAAAGCAATGTAATCCAAATAAAATAAAAGGAATATGAATGTTATTAGGCTGTATGACATTTTAATACTAAAACTAATAACATATCTTCAGATGAAAAGTTGATGTTTTAAAATTCTACAAGCAAATTTATAGCTAACAACTGAAGTGATTACAATATATGATTAGCATCTATCTATGAAACCAACAATATCCAATTAAATAATATTTACAATAGATTTCCAACACTTAAAAACAAACTCTCCAGTAAATATAAGAATGACAATCAAGGAACAACTGTTGAACCTTTAAATTTGATCATGACCAAAAGAATCTTTTTTTTTCCCTCATCCTCTACAGTTTGTATATCTTTCTCTTTTGAAAAACTTAATATGAAACATTTCTTAAAATATTATTTCTTTTGATCACTAAAAATGAATTGGCCTATTGTTTGGATTTCACCTAAGAATTGATCCTTACAGTTAAAATGTTTAAATAAATGACTGAAAATAACACCCTGTGTAATTTAATATGAAGTGTGTGCTCACATTCCTTCTCCTAAACATACAACCTATCAAATTTTTCTAAGGTGATTTAAACTGAGCTCTTTCCAAAAATACCACATCTCCAAAAAACTAAGCATCTGCTGTCTCAAGGCCAGATATACCAGGTTTCATCAAGTGGAAAAAAAAATAGACATATTGTGCCATGGAATGGATAAAAATACAAGAGTCTTCAATTTTGAGTAGGTACCTTTCACTGCAACTAATAGAAAATGTAAAATGATAAGGACCATTATCAAGCAACCTAGAAGAGAGATTAAAACACATTTTTAAAAAAGGAATGCAAAGCAGATCATAAGTATATAAAATATATTTTTAAAAGTGATATGTAAAGATGAAGATTGGGAAAATAATTTTAATTGATCTAAGAAGGTTTCATTGCAATCAGTTTGTATAAGTATTAATTTCACTAAACTTTGTAAAACCTAAATTAATTGATGCAGTAAAATAAACAGAAAAGATCATCATACTCAAAATAGCAACTATAAATCAAATCAATTGTGAAAGTCTGCTATTCTTATCAATTTGATGATCCAAGACAATTCCAAAGGACTTGAAAATGGTGAAAAGTATTATCCACCTTCAGAGAGAAATAATACATTCCAAGTGCAAATTGAAGCATAGCATTGGTTATATTCTTTATTTTTCTTTTTTTTATAACATGACTCATATGAAAATGTTTTGCATGATTTCACATGTATAATATATCATATTGCTTGCTTAACCAAAGAGAAAGGATAGAGAAAGAGAGAATCTGGAACATAATTTTTTTTAAAAAGTTAAATAATTGTGTAAAAAAGAAAGAAGAAAAATATCAAGTATGAAATTAAACACAAGACCTCATATATTGCAAACACAGCAAAATAGAGGGGACTATTTCCCGTTTTGGAAATTACTTTAAACTTTTTTTCATTAAGCTACTTATTGATCTGTCTTCTCTACCTCACTGCTAAATTTTGGAAAAGCTATCTATATTAAATTTTATCAGTAACTACTCTTTCTTCAACTGTAATCTGTTTTTCATCATCATGATGTAATCCATCATCCTACTGCCTATCAAAAGTTAAGGCCTTCTTCAATGACCAATTTTTTTTTTTTTATTTCTCATCCTTCTTAAATACTCTGAAATTTCTAACATGAGAGATCACTATTTTGCACTGCATATTCTCTCTTCCTTTGGTTTCAGAAACATATATTTCTCTAACTTCTTTCTTGCAAAATATTCATCTTCTGGGTTTTATAAATACAAGTGTATTTATAAATACAAGGGATAATTTGGCTACTACACTCTTTCACTTGGCATCCTCATTTTTTATACCACTAGTGTCCATCTCTTCTTATGTCTTCAACTAAAGTATCTCTCTATTTAGATAGTCTTTTGGTACCTCATAATTAATTTAACTAATTTCCCACATTCATAGCCTTGGATTATCTCTCGCTTCTCCAGATCTCTCACATGCCATATCTCAGGTCCAATCAACCCAATTTCTGGAACTGTCTCTTCTTTTCATATTTCAACCACGTATTCATTATCATCAATGGCATAGACTACAGTAACAATCACCTAAAGATTTTCAAACTTAAGTCATCCCCTCCAATTTTTTTCCACAAACTGTTTCTAGTATTTGTTTTCCAGGATTTATTATATAGAGATTGTCATGTCATGTCATTTCACTGCTCAAAAATCTTCAGCAACATCCTAATAATCAAAGGTTGCTATAATCTAACTCCTTCAGTTTTTTCCTGGTACTGATATCTGATACTATTCTATCTTTCCACTCATTATTTCTCTCTTCCATTCTTTCCCTGATTAAGTAATATTCAATTATTATTTCTTGAATATACTCCTTTGATTCTGTGACCTTGCTTACATTGTTTTCCTAAATCTCAAACCCTCTCTCCCTTTCCCCCTCTCTAACTTCATCTGTTGAATTCTTTTTAAAACCCAAATTAAATATTTAACCTGATTTAGAGGTTCTTAACCTACTATTCCTGAATTAATATACTACATTTACATAACTGGTTTCCTTTGTATTCATTCAAAAAGTATTTATTAAACATCTAGTATTTGCTAAGCACTATAATAAATGCTAGGGATAAAGAAAAAGTTTGCCTTTTTCTAACATGAAAGAGCTAAAAGAAAATAGTTACTGCTCTCAAGAAGTTCAAAGGAAGATATTACACAAAGAATTATGAACAATCAAATTCTGAAAATTACGATAAGCTGAAGGTAATCATGTGGCAGAAACTAGAATGAAGAGTAGAATCAGGAAAGGTTTTTGTTGAGGGCAGAATTTTAGATGGAATTTGAAAGAAGCTAGAGAATCTAGAAGAAGAGGAAGGAGAGAATTCCAGGAACCGGGGCCAACCAATGAAAATACAAGGATGGAAAGACGGGAGTATCAATCACATGTGAAAAATAGCCATTGAAGATAGTATCACTACTAAATTGCCAAATACAGGGAGCAGAGTATAGGAGTTGGGAAAAGCAGGAAGGAGATGTTATAACAGGTTTTGAATGCTAAATAGAGGAATAAAATCCTCTATTTGCTTCTAAAGATTAAAGGGAGCCGTTGGAATATACTGAATGAGGGAATAACACAATCAGACTTTTGCTTTTGAAGGTCAATTTGGCAACTAAATGTAGGATGGACAGGGAGACCAGCCAGAAAGCTTCTACAATCAAAAGGTAATGAGGACCTGCACCAGGATGACAGCAATGTCAGAGGAAAATAAGGTATAAAACATTATAAAAGGTAGAATTGAGAGAAATTGGCACTAGTTACACATGGGAGAGATGAGAGTGAAGACTAGACGATAACACCTTCTTGCTAGCCTGGGTGACTGGAAAGATAGGGTTACCCTTTACTGTAATGCAGAAGTTAGGAGATGACTTAATTCAGTTTTAAATACCAAGCAGTAGATGATGTGAAATTGGAGGTCAAGATAAAGGTCATAGCTGGATAAATAGATCCAAGAAGCACCCACGGAAATGATAATTGAAATTGTGGGAGCTAGGGGTAGCTAGGTGGCGCAGTGGATAGATCACCAGCCCTAAAGTCAGGAGGACCCGAGTTCAAATCTAGCCGCAGACACTTAACACTTCCTAGCTGTGTGATCCTGAGCAAGTTCCTTAACCCCAATTACCTCAGCAAAAAAAAAAAAAAAAAAAAAAAAAAGCAAAAATAAATAAATTTTAAAATTTTTTAAATGTGGGAACTGATTAAATCATCAAGTCAAACAGAAGGAAAAGTTATTTTATACATTAAAAAACCTTATTCTGAGAAGAGATATACTGCTATATATCAGAAAAACAAGTTTAAAAATATATAGAGATAAAATGAAGACTATTTTTCAATCTACTACCTGAAGAGGTAGTTGGCAGAATTGATTTTTATGATGCACAAAATGTTAAATTCATGGAACACCTACCTGGTCATGCTCTCTGTTCTTCAAGATCCTGAAATGTAATATGGCAAACTAAATTAGGTCATTTCTACTTTCCCTTCTAGTGCTAAATGCTATCATCAAAAAAAATTTTACAGGCAAAAATTATATATTATTCTGGAAAATATGGTTTAGAATCAAGAAAGTTATCATTCCATGAAGAACATTAACTTCTAAGAAGGGAATCACAAGGTGTTGGATATCAAGTATAGAATTACATCATTTAAAAACTAACTATCTTAAAAAGCTATAGATAAAGAAGTCATTTCTGAATCAGATGCTTGTATGCAATCAGATATTCAATTAATAAGAGAAATAAAATAATTTAAAATAAGTATACAGATATATACATCTGTAAATATACAGTTGTAAAATAAGTATACAGAAAAGATACTATATGACTGCAGATTATCTAACAGGAGCTATTTAAATACCATGACAACTCTTAAAAAATGAAAAGGATAAAAGTAAAGACACCATCATTACTTCAGAGAAGTTTAATTGATGCAAAAGGGTCAAAAGGAAACTAAAAGGGCATGGAAACCTTAGCCAGCAAACACTTTTTTGTAAAAAAATAAAATAAAATAAAATAAATCAGCCTTAAGGAGGAGGACAAAAAACTGAGCAATATCATCTCAAAACTGAGAGGCAATTATGAAGAAATAAGCCTGTATAATCTTGGCATGATAAGATCAAGCAAGATCATCTTGAAAACACAATTAAAGAAACTTCAAGTCATAAGAAAGTAGAGTTAATCTAGTTCAACCTATATCCAGACAGAATTCCACTCTACAATACTCCCAAACTGTAAATGAAATCAGAGAATAACAGTCACCCATGCTGACAACCAATAGGTCATCCACAACTCCTCATTCTCTTATCCCCACCCCTCTCCCTCTCCCCCCAGCATATCCAAACAATTACCACAACCTCTCAATTCTACCTTCACACATTCTATTATATATGCTTCCTTCTCTCCTGACATTGCTGCCACCCTACTACAGGCTCTCTTCAACCAATTCTGGATTTCTGTAAATAGCCTGACATAAGTCTTCCCGACTCCAATCACCTCCTGCTTTTCTTCCTCCTCCCCTCAGCTATCAAACTGATATTTCAGAAACACAAGTTCTAACAATGTCATCTAACAATGTCATACCCAATTCAATAAACTCTAGTAGTTTCATTTCACTTCTAGAATCAATTTTTAAATTCTGTTAGACATTCAAAGCCCTTTACAAAGCCTGCCTTTGATCTTCTTTACAGCTTTCTTAAACATTGCCTATCAGTCCACTATCCCAATGCAAAATGCCACAGAAATACATTTTATAGTGATTATCACTAATAAACAAAACACTAGACCTCTACCACCTCATTATCCAATACATGACGTTAAGAAAATGAAAATGGTACTGAGAAAGAAACAATGTTGAAGAACATATTGTTAAAGGTAATATAATTTTAAAATACCTAGAGATCAATTTTCAAGATCTCAAAGACTAAGATTTCTAGAGATAGCATCCTCAATAAGTAACTCAAGACAGAACTACAAGACTACTTTTTCATTTTAATAAAGTCTAAGAACATTCTAGAATAATCAAGAATATTTTTAGGTAAAAGGAAAAGAATGAACTCTTATAGACTACTAAAGCAGACTCAGTGAAAAGCATAAACACAATGGTACTCCACTGTATTATTCATTTTTAAATTAGAAAATAATACATCCTTTAAATCTCATCTCAGTATTATATTAAAATTATATCATCTTCTATGATGGATGGAAACAAATAAATAACCTTGTTCAATGATCTGAATATTAATTTGAATAAAATGTAAAATACAAAATGATATTTTCTCCAAGTGTTCATCAATCTGGGAAGATAGCCTAAGCAAAACTAAAATAAAAGATTCTGTCATTGATGCTGACAAAGTAATGTTCCAGAAAAAGACAATATATTATACTATCATAGAATCTCATAGTTCATAAGGACTACAGAGATGATTGAGCCCAATTTGTATTTAAATAAGACTTTGAGTGAAGAAATTTGTTGCATCTCCCAACGTATTTCTACTTTTGAATAATCTGATTTTTAACATGTTTCTATCTTGTTAAATATCATGATGAAATCTGACTCTCCATAATTTCTATTCATTATTTTGAGTGCTATCCTCTGGATGATCAAAGAAGTAAAAAGCCCTCTTCTGAAAGAGGCAATATTTGTCTTTAATTGAAGCCCTAGGAAACTACTGTTAAGTTCCTCAGTAAAACAACAAACTCAAAACAGAATGAATGAAAATGCTTAATCATAATAGTACATGAAGTTAGAATAAGTTGGTTGGGTTAGTCTATCAATATATTGATATTAAACAAGCAATCTTAGTGCTTAGACTGACTCGTATTTGAGAAGTTAAACCAAGCTTTCAATGATTTCAAAAACCACACACTACCACAAAAACTAACATTACCCAACAAGTTTACATAGAAATGAATCATGGAATATTGCAATTTTAGAAGAATAAAAACCACAAGTAATCCAAAAATCACAAATAGGTACAGTCTTGTAGGATGTTATCAATGAAAAATTCTCGTGAACAATTTTTTTAATACTTTTTGGAAGCACACATGGCTATGAAAGAAAGCTGCTCATAAACAAGGAAAGTCAGAGATAGACTTCATAAGTGACAATGATAATGTCACTTTTTAAAAAATCTAGTGATTTAGGTGGATTGGCAAAAGATATAGGGAAAAATTGCACAAGATATCAAAAGAGATGGAGCAGTTGGTATCTATACATGGTAGGTGTCCAACAAATGTTTATTGTATTAATGGAGCCAATCTTTATATGGTTAAACCACAGATCCATTTTATCATGAAAACATCCCTGAACCTAGGATTTTCTAGGGAAAACATCCCTGAATCTAGAATCTATTGGAACAAAAACACTTGAATTGCAGCACAGGTTATGTCTCTTATATACTGTACAATCCTCATTATTAGGGAATAAAATCTACTCTGCTGGAGTTGATACAATGATCAAAGTTTCTCAAATGAAGGTTGTAAAGGAAAGATAAAATGTAGATTACTGTTCACTGTCATAAGATAATATACACAGTAAGAATATATTAAATTCTTAATAAATGTTTTTCCATTCTATACACTCATCCACGTCACAAGGAACTGATTCACCGCATTACATGAGAGCAAGTAGAACCTAACAATAATAGTCAATAACTCCATAAAACAGTACTTAATTTTCAACAGGAGAAACATCCTGTTTCATCTCTGAATATGATATTTAGGCAGCTGGCAACAGAAAATTTTCAGCAGAGAAATCTCTATCTTTAGATCTCTCACTGTTCAATGAGTCACTGAAGTTACAGCCTACTATCTTTCAGGACACACAAAAAAGCAACAGAATGATTTATAAGCACCTCTAGTTTTTATTTGTACAATTATGAAAGTGAGTTTACTCATTTAAAGAAACTTAGTTCATTTTTACATAGAATACCTAAATACTTAGATAGCAAGACCCTTAAGTTCAAGTGTTTTGAAAAGTATAATGCAATGTACAACTATAAAGTGACATTATTAAAAGTTCATGAAGAAGTGGAGCCAAGATAGAAAAGAGAAGTTGTGTGTGCTCTCCCCAATTTCTCTCAAAAACAATGTTAAATCAAGCTTCTAAGAATTTTGGAATAAAAGAATCCACAAAAAGATGGAGTAAAATAACTTTCCAGCACATGACAACTTAAAAGGACTTCAGAAAAGATCTGTTTCACTTGGCAAAGAGGAAAGTGCAACTAGTGCAGGTGGTGCCCAGGCAAGCCAACTAGAGGCTCTTTGCCACAGTACTGATCAGGAACTGAAGACCCACAGGTCTGGCTCAACAAACAAGTGGAACAGCAGCCTGGTTGTGAAGCCTCCAGGTCCAGTGCAGCAAACAAACTGCCAGCCCTGAAACTCTGGGCACAATAGGCTTGGGGAGGGTGTGTCACCTAGCACAGTGGGCAAGCCTTCAGGCCCAGAGACACCAGTGACCAGGCCCCCCGGGCTCCTGCTACAAGAAACTTGGGATAGTTCCCTTCGGAGCTCAACTTTTAAAAACAAGCAAAAAACAATGAAAGCCCTGATCACAGAAAATTATTATGGCAACAGAGAAGATCAAAACATAATGAAGTCTCAATGGGAATGTGAATTGGTCTCAAGCCTAAAAGGTCGTCTTAGAAGAGTTTAAAATGAATTTTAAAAATCAGGTAAGAGAAAAGAAAGGAAAGAAGGAAAATTGGGGGAGGGTGGAATGAGAGCTATGGAAGAGAATTATGAAAAAAGAATAAATGGAAAATGAAACACAAAAATTTACAAGAAAAAAATTCCTTAAAAAATAGAGTTGGGAAAAAAAATCCACTGAAGAAAATAACTCACTTAGAAGAATTGGCAAAATGGAAAAAGTAGATAGAAAACTTTACCAAAGAAAATATATTCTTAAAAATTAGAATCAGGCAAATGGGAGCTAATGACTATGTGGCATTAAAAACTAATCAAACAAAATCAAAAGAATGAAAATAAAAAGAAATGTAAAATGTCTCATTGGAAAAATAACTGATTTGGAAAATAGTTTCAGGAGAGAGAATTTAAAAATCACCAAATTACTTGAAAGTCATGATTTAATAAAAGAAAGAAACAAAAAAGAAGAACCTAGACAGCATCTTTCAAAAAATTAGGGAAAACTGCCTTGATATCCTAGGACCAGAGGGTAAAATAGTCAAAGAAACCACTAATCACTTCTTGAAAGAGATCCCAAAATGAAAACTGCAAGGAATATATTAGTCAAATTCCAGTACTATCAAGTCAAAAAGAGAATACTAAAAGCAGCTAGGAAAAAAAATCAAATAGTAAGGAACCACTATCATTATTACAAAGGAATTAACAAGCTTCCATTTTAAAGTATCTGAAAGCTTAGAATTTGATATACTGGAAGGAGAAAACAAAAAAACTTGGATTACAACCAAGAATCAATTACCTAGCAAAACAGAGCACATTCTTTTAGGGGAAAGATGTACATTTAATGAAATGGAAGACCTTCAAGCTTTTCTTATTAAAAAAAAAAAAATCAGAGCTGAGCAGAAAATATGATCTTCAAATACAAGAATCAAGGGAAATATAAAAAGATAAATAGAAAAGGAAAAAAAACAAAAGAAACAAAAACAATAAAAAACACAAACATGACATTCAATAAAGTTAAACTGTTTACATACCTAAATGGGAAAGTGGTACTTGTCATTCTTAAAAATTATATGCCTAATTAGAGCAGTTAGGAGAAATGTACTTAGAGGGTATGGGTATAAGCTTTGATGTGATGATAAAATTAAGGAATGAAAAAAATTATACTGGAAGAAGAGGAAATGGAGAGGTAGAATGGAATAAATAATATCACATGAAGAAACATAAAGGTATTTTTTTCTCAAAACAGAGAAAGAAAATTGTCAACCAATTTCCCTAATGACTACTGATGCAGAAATATTAAATAAAGCATAAGGAAAGAAATTTCAGCAATTAATCACAAGGATCATATAGTATAAGGAGCTAGAATTTATACTAGGAATGCAGGGGTGATTCAATATAAGGAAAACTATCATCATAATTAACCATATCAATAACAAAACCAACAGAAGATGCTAAAAAAAAGCTTTTGACAAAATACAGCACCTATTCCTATTAAACACTAGAAAGTACACTTATGGAGTTTTCCTTAAAATGATAAGTATCATCTATCTAAAACCAAGAACAAGCATTACCTGTACTGGGAGAAAGTGAAAAGTTTTCCTAATAAGACCAGAGGTGAAACAGGATGCCCATTATCACCACTATTATTCAATATTGTACTAGAAATGTTGACTTTACCAATAAGAGAATAAAAAGAAATTGAAGGAATTAGACTAGGCAATGAGAAAATAACATTATCACTCTTCACATATGATATGATATATTTAGAGAATTCCAGCATATCAACTAAAATCTGCCTGGAATAATTAACAACTTTAGCAAAATTGCAGCTTAGAAAATATAAAACCTCTGGGAACTTACCTTCTAAGACAAATCCAGGAACTATATGAACACAATTACAAAACACTTTTTATGCAAATAAAGTCAGATCTAAACAATTGGAAAAAAGTTCCTTATGGGCAGGATGAGCTAATAAAAGAAAAATGACAATTCTACCCAATTTAATTTACTTACTTAGTCCCAAACCAAACTACAAAAAATTATTTTATAGAGCTAGAAAAAATAACAATTTATCTGGAAGAACAAAAGGTCATGAATATCAAGAAAATTGATGAAAAAATGGAAAAGAAATTGTACCAGATCTAAAGTTATGTTATGAAGAATACAACTCATTCTTCAATTGATAAATGATCAAAAATATGAACAGGAATTTTCAGCTGAAAAAATTAAAGCTATGTAGTTGATATGAAAAAAATTATCTAAATCATTACTGATTATGGAAATGCAAACTAAAACACGGAAGTAGCACCTCACACCTATGAGACTAGCTAATAAGACAGAAAAGGAAAATTAGTATTGAACATGTAAGAAAATTGCTAGTGGAATTATTATCCAACCATTCTGGAGAGAAATTTGGAACTATGCCCAAAAGGCAACCAAACTATACATATTTTTTGATTCAGCAATTCCACTAGGTCTATATCCTAAAGAAATCATAAAAAAAGGGAAAAGGACCTATTATATGGACAAAAAATTTTATAGCAGCTCTTTTTGTGGTGACAAAGTACTGGAAAATGGCTGAACAAGTTTTATTATACGAAAGTAATGGAATACTATTGTGCCTTAAGAAATGATGAGCAGGAAGATTTCAGAAAAACCTGGACCAACTTACATGTTGATGTTGAGTGAAGTGAGCAGATCATGATCAACTATGATTGCTTAGCAATACAATGATCCAAAATTATTCCAAAAGTCTTATTATGAAAAATGCTATCTACATTCAGAGAAAGAATCACAACATCTGAATGCAGATCAAATCATACTATTTTCATTTTTGTTTTTTGTTTTTATGGCTTTTCCCTTTTGTCCTGTTTTTTTCTTTCAACATGACTAATGTGGAAATGTTTACATGATTGTACACATATAACCTATATCAAATTGCTTGCTGTCTTGGGAACGGTTTAGAAGGGAGGGAGAAAAAATCTGAAATTCAAACTCTTATTAAAAATGAATGTTTAAAACTATCTTTAAATGTAATTAGAAAAAATAAAATATTATTTACAAAAAAAAGAAGCAACAAATTAACCTAAATTATGGTCTCAATTCAATTAAACTCAAATTTATTACTTTCAGCAAACCACATGAGTTCCATATAATTAAAATGCAAATTTATTGAGCAAAAATTGTATAAAGTAGCTTGAAAGTACTTGACATAATACATTTGACTTTATAAATTAACCTGAAGAAACTGGGTTTCTTTGGTTTAAAGAGAGCTAAGTAGCATAGCAGAAAAAGCACTGGAGTTTGAGCAAAGAAGACATGAGATCAAAGACAAAACTATATGATCTCTTGTCACATTATAACCTTTCTCATTCTCAATTTACTCATCTGCAAAAACTGGGGATAATAATTACACCTACCTCACAAGTGTTACAATGTAAGTAAATGCTTTGTAAACTTTGTAAGCTTTCTTGAAGAATGTAAAGACACATCACATGAAAAACAGTTGAGACTTGTTTTATGGTCCTAGAGAGCATAACTAGATCAATGGATGCAAAGAAGCAGGTTTAACTTATAGACACAAGATCAAATATTTACAGTCAAAAATACCCTCAGAAGTCATTTAGACCAACCCTCTCATTTCATACTAAGGAAAATGAGCTCCAGAGCAATCATGTGTTTTTGTTTTTGTTTTTTTTTTTTTTTTTTGAGAGTAGAGCTGGGAATCAAATAGTTCCTCAACTTCAAATCTAGTATTCTATCCATTACATAAGAAAAAAAAAAAAAAAAAAAAACTTCCTCAAAATAATAGGTAATCAAAGTGCTTCTATTAAAAATTTGGGAATGAATGTGCACCCACTCACCACTGATTCCTTTACTGTAAACATTGATAGACCTGTTAGGAGAGCACCACAGAATCAGAGAATTCAAAGTTCAAGTCCTGGCCTCCTACTCATTACTACTGTGTCCCTGGTTCACTTGGTCATTTAACTTCTCTGAATCCTGGTCTCCTCATCTGTAAGAAGAAAATAATATGTTTAACTACCTGCCTCATAGACCTGTAAAAGTGAGTGCTACATAAATTATATCCTTATATTCATTTCAGGTAGTCAAATCAGGTAAAGAGGAAAGTATTTAAAAACTTCAAATTTTCTATTTCAGAATACGATTCTTAGCTTGGATTTGATACATGATTCCAAAGTTCGACTTATATTTTTAATTCTTGTAGACTTTGATGTAAAGTAACAACTACTTTTGACATTTATTTAGAAAAAAAATCTTCCAAGTTCTCCAAATTGAGAGATGACAATATATATTGCTAGGACATTAAAATACATGACTGTAACATTAGGAATTGAAACTTCATACAACTATCTATACTCTTAAGATGTTGAAATATTTTAGTTTTTCTATACAGATGCATGAAAAATTAAGTATTCTCAGAATTTAGGCAATTTATGATTAAGAGAAATTATGATTAATTTTCAAAGGAACAATATATTTTAACAGATTTTGTTCCATAGCTCCTGCAGTCTTATTAAATATCTTATCAATATTTTTCTCTTATCAATATTAGTTATTTGTTGTATTAGTCAAAGAAATTAGTCAAAAGAAATAGATTAAATCAGGACTGACACTCTTCAGGGATTATGATAATCTCGTGAGAAATATATACATCATATAATACAAAGAATAATTGTTTATCTTTCATTTCAAAGAGGATCATGGCATCAGGAAAATGATGTCATGACTTGCAAATGAATTTAACTGAACTGAATTTAATTGAGGCAGGGCTGTGCAAAGTTACTAGTCTCACTCTTTCCTCCAGAGTTGCCTGGGTCTAGTGGCAAGATCTTTCCCAGGTCTCAGTTTGAAACAATGTGCATTTAGTGATTCAAGGTAGATAAGAAATGCAGCAAAGAATAGCCTCTTTTTCAGAAGGAGGTGGTGAGGAAGACCGAGGAAGAAGAAAAGACAATTATGAAGGAAACAAAGATCAGTCTGGAAGGGGAAGTTTTTCCAGTTTAAATAAGATTGGAAGAGAGGGAGAGGAACTACTTAAAACAAAAAGACTTGCTCATTTGTCAGGAATGTTTTAAGGGGGATGAATTTATGCCTCCCATATGGCTTAGTCTAGATAAATTCTGTTTCCCTCTATCTCTGGCATTATAAGATTTCAGTCTCCCCTTTCCCCAATCTCTTCCTAGCTATCCTGTTGCTGTTTCTGAGGATGCCTCTCGAAGCCCTTTTAAGTCTTTCCAATCTCCCCTGGGTTAAAAAATCCAGATGTCTTTCTGTACTAAATAAAAGTTAAAACAGAGTTAATGGGGAGAAGAAAGTATCATTTTGCTCCAGAGTATGGATGGCTAAATTTCATTTCTAAGTTATTACTGCACTTTATTCATGGTTTTAAACACTACTTGAAGTTTGAAGTAGACATGCTAATACTTAAGACTATTGAAACATAAACCACAAGAACAGAAAGTTGACATATTGGATGATTATGGTTTTAAAAGTACCATACAAAATAAACCATGCCTTTATTACAAAAAACTCATTTTGATTTTTTAATGGGAAGAATTATCATAGTGGAGGAAATATTTCAAATATAAACTTTAAGAAAACTATAAATCTTCCTAAAATATAACCATATGCAAATAAAGTTATAAACATATATCAAGGATTGGTAATCTTTCAGAAAGAGGGAAGAAAGTTTGATGATTCCTTACTTTTGAACAGAAATAGCCAACAAAGTATAAAAAAAAGCATTAGTATCCCTTTTCTTTCCATCCTTACTTATGCTTGTCTCCCCCTCAGAATGCAATCTCAAGAGCAAACACCAGAGGTTGGTGCAGTGCCTGGCACATAATAGGTACTTAAAAAGACTTGAAATCTTACAAATATCCTCATCTTACATGTAGTAAGGAAAGTACGGCTTCTAAGAGCTTAATGACTTATCCAAGGTCAGTTAGCTAGTTAGTGGCCAAAGAATATATTCTCAACTCCATGTCCCAGTCAATAAGCCTTTCTTAAGCACTTCCTGTCAGGTATTGTGCTAAGCAAAAACTGCATCACAATGACGCCTTCAGTCTCTCTCCCATTCCTAACTCCTTCATACAAGGTGTTCCAAAATCTTTTGTGCAGTTTTTAAACTTTATAATAGACTTTTGGCCGAACATGTACATTCACCTTCAAGGAGGAAAGTTATTTCGAATCTTCTTTGGGGGTACCAGTAAATACTCCAATGCCCGCTCCTTTGGCCAAGCACAGAATGAAGATGGGCCTGCCTCTATGAGGGAGTAGGGAGAACTTACCGAAAACACTGCGTTCTGAAGGCCAAAAGGTATGGGGGTCAGCCGGGCCAGAGCCACCACTTTTAGGCCACTGCCCCCTTCCACGACTCGGATGACAGCGCTCAACTTCTCACTGCCTTCTATCTTGGAGGCCACCCAGTGGGCCAGCAGCTTCTTGCAGACCACGTGCGCGATGAAGGTGCCGATGAGGACCCCCACCACCATGAGCCCCATGCCCAGCACGAAGCCATACAAGTATCCGGCTGCCACATTCAGCACGATGTAACCCCAGCCGCAGGGGAAAGAGACCACGATGAAGCCCACGACGAAGAGGAGCACGCCCAGCAGGCTGTCCAGGCTCTCCACCCACAGAAGAAGATGTTGCAGGTAGTGGCGGACCAGGGCCAGAGAAAAGAAACAGAGAGCGGCCAGGGCGCACACCAGCAGGAAGCTCTTGCACCAACAGGTGCCAAGGAAGCAGCAGTAGCGCCAGGTCCTCACCTCGGCGACGGCGGAGCCGCTGCTGCAGCTGTTGTTACTGTTTGCGAGATAAGAGCCGCCCGAGGCAGGAAGCTCCAAGTCCGACTGCAAACTGTTGCGCTCCTGATAGGGGCTGAGTTGCGTGCCCGCAGCCCCGGGGCTCTCGCCGCCGCCCCCCCGAGGGAGCCGCTCCACAGGGTCGCCGCCTCCTCCCGCCCTCGGCGAGCCCCAGCGGGTCAGCACCTCCTGCCGCCGGCTCTGCAAAGCCGCGTATTTGAGGAGCTTGGGGAGCAACTGGAGCATGCTCCCGGCAGAGCTCCACATGCCGCTGCCGGCGGCCGCCGCACACCCCGCCCCCCACCCCAATTTCACCCCCGAAAAATCCCGGCCTCTTAGCCTACTAGCCCCTCTGCTATTCCGGGGGCCGTGAGGCAGAAGCAGCCGCTACTGCGACTCATGGTCCCCTCCTTCCGCGCCCCCCTCCCCGATTTCCTCACCCTGCAGTCCCCTCCACTTAACAGAAATCGAACCAAAAAGCTAAGGGCTGGACCCACCGCCGCCACCGCGGCGTCAGACCAGCCCAGCAGGGAAACCAAGCAGAGTCCCGTCGCACCCCCCGCCCCCGACCGGGGCCAGCCCGCCCCCCGAGAGGGCCGGGCAAAGAAAAAAGGGACGGGGCGCCGTCAGACCCCGCCCCGTGACGTCACGTGCTGCCGACCCAGCTGAACTCTCGGGGTCCGGAGGAGAGGGTTGGGAAGGAAGAAGGAGGGGTGAACCTACTGGGGACCAGCCCCTGAGAATACTAGGGAGGGAGCGCTGACAGAAGAGGGGCCCAGCCGGAGGAATCCCGAGGAGTGCACCTACCCACCCGCTCCCCATACCCTCCGGTTTTGGATAGAGAGAAGGGGTGTCTCAGCGATTGGGTGGGAAGAGGTGAGGGGGTAAACGGGGAAAGCAGAGCGCGCGCGCGCCCCCTCTAACAGAACGTTTCACCGCGGTGCGCGTGCGTGAGTGTGCGCGTGCGCGCTGGGGGAGTTGGCGCGAGCCATTCGGGCCTTGGGAGTGGGCCATGAGCCCTTCACTTTTAACTTGAAGCTGTAGTGGTACTTGGCTCACAGAGTCCGGCAGCGAAGCTCCGAGAGTGTTGGTTGGCTACACTAACTCGCTTCTGGGAAAGGGGAAAGGAGATCGCGGGGCCTGGGACCAGGGGGCTTTGCGCGTTCCTGGACCGCCAACCCAAAAGTTTATGAGGGGGTGGGACCAGGGCGGAACGCCTTGGGGAATGCGGTGCCACCTCACCTCTCCGATCTGTAAATAGCCTTGGGGGGGAGGGGGCTGAGCATCAGCCCTAGAGGGGGTGGAGTAATGATGGCCTTCGGCCCGGGAGGGGGAAGGGCGACTATCTGCCTGGGGACAATCCGAACTCCTAAAGTCCGGAGGAGGTTGGCAGAAATGTGGAAAGTTTACCCAGCTGCCCCCAGGCCTCGGTATTTCCCTAGGACTTTCCATTCCCCGAAAACAAACAGATAATGGCCAGATTGTCAGTCCCAGGTGTTAATTATCTAGTTTGTGGATTTCCCAGGCTCTTTGTTCTCTTGCTTCAACTCACCACTAAAATTTTAAACTCTGTAATTACTTGTGGGCATTCATGTTAAGTTCAGTGGGTGGGAAAGGCTGCTAGGTCAGGAAATGAAAATACATCGGTTTTTCAAATTTTTGTTGTTATATTCAACAAAAATTACAACTTTCCCCGAAATAATGTTGGTCAATTGTGATGTAGGGGAGGAGAAGGAAACAGATTTTACTAAGCACCTGTTATATATGCAAGGTACGGTTCTAAATACTTTATAGAAACTTTCCTTGAACCGCACAACCTTAGTAGGTAGCTGCTATTATCCCCATTTTACAGTAGGGGAAACTGAGATACGGAGAGATTTAAATAACTTGCTAGAGGAACGGCTGAGACTGGCTTTGAACTCACATCTGGATTCCAGCCCCTGGCAGCTGTCCGATAGGTTCAATACTGCCTCCAATCAAAACATCATTGGCTAACAATAGAGACCCAAAGGGATTCCATGGTGAAATACCTCTCTAGATTCCGTAAGAGGATAATGGAAGATATTTAGGAAATAAGGCATATATCTACAGAAACAGGCAATATATTTATTTTGTTTGACTGTACTTGTTTGAAAAAAGAATTCTTTTAAGAGAGGGAAATTTAGGAAATTACAGATTGGGAGGAAAAACCTTTTTTTTTTAAATAGAAAAACACTGGTCTTGGAGTTGCAGAATTGGAAGGCATTTCTGAAGTCATCTAGTCCCTAGTTTCTTTTCTTTCTTTCTTTTTTCTTTTTTTTTTTTTCCTCTGAGGCTGGGGTTAAGTGACTTGCCCAGGGTCACACAGCTAGGAAGCATTAAGTGTCTGAGACCAGATTTGAACTTGGGGCCTCCTGAATTCAGGGCTGGTGCTCTATCCACTTCACCAAGCTGTCCCCTAGTCCCTAATTTCTTAAACTATAAGTCTCCACGCCATATGGAATCTCCCAACAATGTGGGGGTTATGAAATTGTGATTTATCAGAAAATATTTGAGTTGTATATCTATATTCAATTTTCTATAAAATCCATTTTCTACAATTTATACTCAATCTTCTCAGTTATCTTCTGAGATGGAATCTTTATGGTGACACTCTGGCCTCAGGTTTTTGTTTTATCTGTAAGATGGAGACACGTCACAGTGTTGTTGTTAGGAAAATAGTACTTTGTAAACCTCAAAGTGTTAAGCAAATGTAAATTATTTTAGGAAGCTAAGTATTTAAAGAAATGTCAGCGTGAATTTATATATTTTATAAATGTAAGTTTCTCTATGGTTAGCATTATATAACCTTTAATTCTTGCAAAACACTTTACATATATTAACCCTCACAATAGCCTTATGGAGGCACTATTATCCCCATTTTTCAGATAAAGAAATTGTAACAGGGAAGTCAAATAACTTACACAGTATGTATCTAGCAGGATTTGAACTAGCCTCCAAATTCTACACACTCTCCCTTTTTACCTGCTTGTAACTTAAAGCTAGATATATCTGTTTTGGTAACAGTCACAGTAGAAGCAAGTGTTAAAGTTTATTAGGAAAATGAATTAGATATTAGTTTGAGAAATTCTGTCTCACATCTTTTACTAAAATACTATGAAATGTCTTTATACTTCAGATGTATTCATTGGGCTTAGGATACTGGTGTAGCAATCAACATCTCATATCTAATCAGGTTTCCAGAAGCTTTAAACTTTCCCCAGAAAGATAAAAGCCATAAAATATGTAGATTCTCTTTCAAATATTAGGCCCTGGAAGGCTAATTCTACCTGCCTATAATTCAATTACCGAGGTTGGTGAGAAGAGAAAAAAAAGCCTGGGTAAGTGAGGAATTACAAAAGAATACTGCTGGTCTTCCTTTGATCATTGAATCTGTAAATAGCAGGTTTTAAACTTTCCATTTCCAAAAAAGTAAAGCATTTAAGTAGGAAGTTTATTTGTAGAACTAGAGCTTTGTATTTGCAACTGGTTACCAAAGTTGAAATTAGCATAGCTTGTGACCTTTTGCAAAATTGCTAACCAAGTTTCACCTCTTAACTATATCTAAATGATGCCTGTTCAGCTTAACCATTTATTTATTCATTCAACAGACTTATTATGCACTTATTAAGCAGGCTATATGTGAGATACAAAATATAGTAGGATGACTACCAACCCCTTTTTAAAAGCCAAAGATCTGGGTCCTGTTCTGAATTATTTTGTTTTTCTATCCAAGTTTTTACTTTCTTTTATTTCATTCCCTACAACAACTCTTTCCGATTTCTCCTTTTTACTGGGCTCTTCATCTACAAATTGGACATAGATGAATTGAGTTCTGATTCATAAGTAAAAGGAAATGATAGTCTTGAATATGTGGAGAAAAGGGAAAAGAATATTTCAATCAGATAATAAAAAACAACAGCAGTTGTATCTTATAATAGAAAATAGTAATAGACTAATTTTACATAGTAATAATACAGAATTTTAGATATGGAAGGGGAAGATTATCAATCACAATGGCAATAAAAGCAGAAAAAAAGGTCTGATTTGTTGCAAAGAAGTCACGTGATTCAGGAATCATAAAATGTAGCAGCAACTAGTAAAATGTGCAAATCTATATAGATTTATGACAAGCTATTTCCATTGTGCTGGCTCACTACCCACAAAGCTCTACACATTTCTTGATTAGGGGAGGTGAAACACTTTACATCCACAAAAGCTGTTCTGAAAAATAAACAGAGCAGCATTCAGCAAGATCTTTAGTACCTCCTACTTAGTTTTATTTTCTAATTTTGATATTTTACTAAGCAAAAAATAAAATATAATCAAAACACAGTTAGTTATGTAAAATGAATACAAGGTGGCATAGCTTGGTGGAAGGAAGAAGAGTTAATCTCACTATTTGGTAATCAGATCAATATTTATCTTGTAAATAGAAGAACTGGCAATGGCATGCTATTCCAGCAGTCATTCTTTATGAAAAGAACTATAAGTTTCAGCTTTAGGGACAAATCATTGAAAAACTATTTAGTGGGAGAGTTTTAGAAGTCATATCCACCTTCAAGTGGTAGCAGTCCATGAAGTAATTGATTTTACCAATACTATACAAATAAAAATTCCTTTTTGATATTGCCTTAGAGTTCTCTTTAGCAAATCTTGAAAAAGAAACCTACCCTTGGAACTTTCCCTTCTTTCACCTTTTTCTAATGCCTCTCCTTTCTGGCTTTCCATCTTATCACTTATTGAAACAGTTTATCTTTCTTTAATTGCTCCTTCTAATGACTTTTTTCTCAATACTCATCCTTCTTGGCTTCTCTGCAGCTTTTGGCATTTGACCTACACTCTCCTGCTGGATAATCTCCCTGGGATTTTTGTGAACGTGCTCTCTCTTGCTTCTACCTGTCTTACTTTCTCAGTCTCTTTTGCTGGATCTTCATCTGTCACGTCCACTAAATGTAGGCCCAAACATCTTTCCTGGGCTTTGTTTTCTTTTTATACTCTCTTACTTGTTGATCTCATCAGCCTAATTGGTTTAATTATCATTTCGATATAGATGACTCATAGACCTGTACTCCCTATATTATGTTCTCTTCCTTCATATAACTTTTATATATATATATATATATATATATATATATATATATATATATATATATATATATATACATATATATATATATATACACATATATATACATATATATACATATATACATATATATATATATATATATATATATAAATGTCTAATGGACATTTCAAAGGAAATGTCCCATGGGTATCTCAAACTCCAATCACTTAGCTTCACAGTAATTTTAAGCCCCTTACTATCATTCAAGTACCCTATGTAGAAACTTTACAAATATGCTAGTTTATTTCTTCATAATGCCTCTAGGACATATCCACTTCTTTACATTCACATAGTCAACAATATAGTTTAGATTGACATATTTCTCCTGGAGTATCTGTAGTTATTTAATTGATTTCCCACTCCACCTTTCATAGTGCTATCAATATGTTTTAAAAACATTTTCCTAAAACATTTATAACCCCCATAGACATTTAATAAACTCAACTTTGAATTATCTACAGTATCAAATATAAATTTCTGTTTGATATTAAAACCCTTATACATGTTAGCTCCTTCTTATCTTTTTAGTCACCTTACATATTGAGCAGCTCTATAGAAGTGGATAGAGTGCCAGGCCTGGGTCAAGAAAATCCATCTTTTTATTAAAGCTTTTTATTTTCAAAACATAGGCATGGATAATTTTTAACATTCACTCTTGCAAAACCTTGTGTTTTCAAATTTTTTTCCTCCCTTCTCTGAATCCCTTTCCCTACCCAGCAAGTAATTCAATATATGTTAAACGTGCACTTCTTGTATACATATTTCCACAATTATCATGCTGCATAAGAAAAAGCAGATCAAAAAGGGAAAAAATATAGAGGTTAGATTGGAGTGGCACACTGGCAGTAAAGAACCAAAATTACTTATCTAATGGAAATTAGGTAATTAAGAAGCTCATAGTTAGCCACACGGGAGTTCTAGTAAAATGTGGTCAACTAAGATTTGGGAGTTTATGGGTAAATCTCACTCCAGATGTTCTGCTATACAAAGTTTATTTCAACTGAGCTGTTTCTGCCCATGTTGATTTTATCTGTGGGCAGAAGGTAGAGATAAGCTAATAAATGCTATTTCCTTTGTCTTTTTTTTTTTCCTGAGGCAATTGGGGTTAAGTGACTTGCCCAGCATCACACAGCCAGGAAGGGTTAAGTGTCTGAGGCTCGATTTGAACTCAGGTCCTACTGATTTCAAGACTGGTGCTGTATCCACTGCACCAACTAGTTGCCCCTCTTTTGTCTTTTTTGTTTGCTAACTCAGTTACTTAAGAGACAGAAATGCATGATATAGTGGGGAAAAGCGTTATATCTATATATAATCTGTAGCACAAGCATCTGGCAAATAGTATTTAACAATTGCTTGTTGACTGACCAATTAGACCTATGCTCTAGTTTTGTTTCTAGTTTTACTAGTCTTGACAATGTATGCTTTCTAGTTTAAAATTACACTTCATTTGGAGCTTGGTTTTCCCATAAACAAAAGGAAATGTTTGTATCTTCATAACATTACAGGATCAAACATGGACACCCAGTTTCATATTATCATCCAAGATTCTGTCCTGATTTTTTTCTTTTCTGTTTTGGTAATTATATTCATTTCCATTTACATACAACTGAATCCTGAGTCAATATATCTCTCCTTAATCTCTCTTCTAAACTCTTGTTGTGCATTTCCAAATGCTTCCTTACAAATTAATTTGGATGTCCTATTAACATCGTCCTCTTCTTCATTAAATTTTCGTGAATTCTAAACACCACCATTTCTATTGAAAATAACTATTCTCCAGGTAACTCAGATTTATAACCACAATGCCATCTTTTAAAAAAAAATTATTATATATATATTTACCTTGTATTTAACAAACATCAAATAAAATGAATATTTTATATTAGAGGTATTTAATCTCTTTTGTGTGATGGACTCCTTTGTCAGTCTACTGAAACCTATGGACATATCAGAATAATGATTTTAAATGCATAAAATAAAATATATTGGATTACAAAAGAAATGTTATAATGAAGCATGGTTATAAAGATGTTGTTTTTTGTTTTTTGTTTTTTCAATTCACAAACTTCTTGAAGTCTATCCACATATACCTCCAGAATCTGAGGACGCTTGATTAAGAATTCCTTCTCTATTCATAGTGGAAAAGAAAAGGAGAATTGTATATACAAATTTAAATCTCTATTGCATGTGGCTTGCTTGTAAAAAGAATAATACTATAAGATTAAATTTAATTACATTTCATAAAAAGTTATCATATATAGTATTTACAGATCCCTGCTCTGAGTACTGAAGAGGATATTAGAAACATGACATGGAACCAGAAGCCTAGCACAAGCATTAGAAACAGTTTAAGAAAATTATTGGGGAGTTCCAGAGGTGGAGCCAAGATGGTATAATGAGGTAAGGAAGCTTCTTAAGTTCTCCCAATTTCCTTCAAAAACCACATGAAACCAAGTCTCTGAACAGAGTCTGATGGAATGAAACCATGCTCCAGTTAAAAGATAGCTTGGAAAAACTTCAAGAAAGGTCATTCTAACTGAAGTGAAAAGGGTGTTCAACCCAGTCAGACAGACTCTAGAAAAGCCAGTGAGAGGTTCTTAATCACAGCAAATCAGGACCTTCAGTTCTGGCTCAGTAGGGGAACAGATCAGTTGAACAGCCTCTAGTCATTGCTCAGAATGCAAACTCTGGGAAACCAGGTTGTTGCCAAAAAAGAGCAGGCAAAGCTACCCCATGCAAACACAAAGCTAAAAACTGAACAGGAAGCTTTGGACAGCACCCTCTTTACCCACGAGCAGAGCTCAACCATACAAGTAAAAAAAAAAAAAAAATTCCATTGAAAATAACGTTTTCAAAAATAGAATTAACCAAATTGATAAAGAGATACAAAAACTAACTAAAGAAAATTACACATTAAAAACTACAGTAAGGTAAATGGAAGTTAATGACCCTCTGAAACATGAAATATCAGTCAAACAAACAAAAGAATGAAAAAATGGAAGAAAATGTGAAATATATCATTATAAAAACAGCCGATTTGGAAAATAGATCTAGAAGAGACAATTTAAAAAGTATTGAACTACCTGAAAACCACAACCAAAACCAGAGCGTGGACAGCATTCTTCAAGAGATTATGAAGGAAAACTGCCCCAATATTCTAGAAACAGAGTAGGAAATACTGATTGAAAGAATCCATAGATTTCTTTCCTTTAGAAAGAGGTCTCACAAAGAAAACCCCAAGAAACATTGTTGCGAAACTCCAAAACTACATCAAGGAAAAAATACTGCAATTTGCCAGATAAAAACAATTCAAAATATCAAGGAGCAACAGTCAGAATTACCCAGGATCTGGCAGGTTCTACAATAAAGATTTAGAGGGCTTGGAATACCATATTCTAGAAGTCAAAGAACCTGGGGTTACAACCAAGAATTAACTACTCAGCAAGATTCAGCATCATCTTTCAGTGAGGCACTGGATCTTCAAAGAAGTAAGAGACTTTCAATCATTTTTATTGAAAAAAAACATAATAAACATAAAGTTTAATCTACAAACACAGGTCTCTCAGAAGCATAGAAAGGTAAATGGGGAATATATATATATATATATATATATATATATATTATTGAAAGGTTAAACTGTTTATATCCCTAGATGGGAAAACTCTTGAGAACTTTATCTGTTACTGCAGCAGATAGGGAGGGTATCTCCTGGATGGAGGGTGTGGTTTTTAATGGACTCTCATATGATGATATCAAAGAAGAAGGCATTAAGAGACGGGAAAATGTCTGTACTGGAAGAAGAGGAAAGGGAAGGTATGATGGGGTAAATTAGTCCACATAAAGAGGAACAAAAAACCTATTGCAATCAAGGGAAAGAAAGGAGGGGAATGAGCATTGTCTGAAACTTGATCAAGAGGGAATAATTTAATCATTCAGTTGGCTATAGAAATGTAACCCTATAAAGAAGTAGGAGAAAGAGGAAAGAAGAGGGAGGGGCCAGATAGAAGGGAGGACAGAAACACTAGGGGAAAAGGTAAGAGAAGAGGGAAGGGGTGCTGGAACTCTGTCTTCCCAGAAATCAGCCGGATTCAGGATCACTAAACATCTTTATTCTTGATCTTTTACGATCAAGGTCAGGGGGTTAGGTCTAGCCATCTCACACACACCTTCCTCCCTCAAATGCCAGGAGAGACTGACTCAGCATCTGAGTCTCAGTTTCCTCTTCCTCCTCCTACTCCTCCCACACATGTCACTTTCCCCTCTTTGTCCCACCAATCAAGTCAGCACAGAACATCTGGGGAGGGTCAACCTTCAAACAAATTAATAAGGAACTGTCCAATTGGCAATTAGTCTCACGTGCTTCATTATCCAAGTGCATTTGCTCAGTTCTAGCCCTTTACATCTCCCGCTTTCTTTTAGACCACAAGTGGTCGTGCCATCCTGACTTTTCAGGGAGGTGAGAACCCCAAAAAAGGAGGTGATAACGCCCCCCCTGACATCTCAGGAAGGGAGATGAAAAGCACCAAAGAGAAGTGGGGATTGCTAGCGGGTTTCTGGGTTGAAGGGCCACATTAGCTCGAGGTTGCTCCCTGTCTGAGATATATTTAATGGGTGTAGGGGTAGCCTTCTTGGAGCTTGATTACAAGCTTCCTGCTGTTCTTCAGTGGTGATCTTTGTTAAAAGATCTTCCATCTGGCTCTTTAACCTACTTATATAAGCATTATGTTCAGCTGTATCCTTGAGCTTGATCCCAGGGTTACCTGGATCCATATTGCCTCTCTACCTTCCCTTTTAGGCGGCGTTTCTACCGGATCTTTCAGAATCTTAATTCTGAATATTAAATATTAATTTTCAAAACCTGATAATTTCTGATGCATCCATATTCAGGTGCCATTTGTAACATGCCCTCCTAGCAGTTACTATTACTAGTCTATCCTATGCCCAACAGAGTACTTTTGACCACTGACCTTTGCAGTGTCAACTCTACCTGGCTTGCCTCCTCTGAAGCCTTCAGAGGTCTCTGGCCATGATTTCTTGAATCTATAGTTTAATAACCGATAGCGCACTCAAGAACAGCCATGTGTAATCTTAAAAGCCTTTATTATACCTACTCACATAATGCCCTGACTTGTCAGCTCCCTAGTGAACACCTGGTCTGAAGACCCACGTGTTCACTACCAAACTCCTTACCTCTCGGCTTTCCATCAGCTTGGCTCAGCTACCCCAGGCTAGGGTGCCAGGTTAAAGAGAGCAACTTGCTGTCTGCAGTGGGCTTATAAAGGGCCTGTGAGGTCACATGCACAGCCAACCAGTGAGACAGCCATCACCCATTATGAAGCTATCTCAATATGGACAGGATCCCACCCACAGAGCAGTGCTATATCCACAGAGATTATTTCTGGGCCACTCAATCTCCTTTTGTGCTGTGGCCACCCATTTAAAGGACCGTTACAATTCCCTTCTCTTGTTTTGCAGGAACCATATCCTTACAAAGGGGTGATAGGAGATAAGGTATTGGGTGGGGTAGGTCAGTGAAAAAAAAGTACTACTGAGGACAGGGTGGAAAGAGAATAAAAGTACATATAGGGGAGAAAATAGGATGGAGGGAAACACAGAGCTGCTAATCATAACTGTGAATGTAAATGGGATGAACTCTGCCATAAAACAAATGTGAATAGCAGAGTGGATTTAAAAATTTATTTTGTTTCAGATGAAGTAAAAAAAAAAAAAGATCACAGATAAAGAAAAAGTAAAAATAGGTGTAATTAAAAGAGATAAAAGGAAAGTACTTCTTGAAAAAGGGTGCCATAAACAATGAAATAGTAACAATATTAAATATATATACACCAAATATTAGAGCATGCAAATTGCTAGAGAAGATATTAAGCCAGTTACTGGAAGAAATAAACAGCAAAACAATATTAGTGGGGAACCTCAACCTTCCCTTCTCGGGATCAGAAAAATCTAACCACAAAATAAACAAGAAGGAAACTAGGGAGCTTAATGGGATCATAGAAAACCTAAACATGAGAGACCTATAGAGAAAACTGAATATATATGCAGAGAAATACACCTTTTTCTCAGTAGGACATGGTACCTACACAAAAATTGACCATGGATTAGGGCATAAAAACCTCACAATCAAATGCAGAAAGGCAGAAATAGTAAATACTTCCTTTTCAGATCACAGTACAATAAAAATTATATTCAATAAAGGACCAGAGTAAAAACCAATTGGAAATTAAATAACCTAGTTCTAAAAAATGAGTGGGTCAAAATAAAAATTAATCACAGAAACAATCCATAATTTCATCCAAGAGAAAACCAACAATGAGATAACTTACCAAAACCTATGAGAAAGAGCTAAAGCAATTTTTAAGGGAAATTTTATATATCTACTAAATAGCTACATGAATAAAATAGAGAAAGAGAAGATCAATGAATTGGGCATACAACTAAAAAAAACTAGAAAAAGAACTTATTAAAAACTCCCAATTAAATACCAATTAGAAATTTTGACAAAGGAAAGATTAATAAAATTGAAACTAAAAAACTACTGAACTAACTAATAAAACTAAGAGTTTTGTGAGAAAAAAAATGCATACACCTTTGGTTTATTTGATTAGAAAAAAGAAAGAAAAAAAAAAAACCAAATCATCAGCATCAAAAATGAAAAGAGCGAATTTACCACCAATGAAAAAGAAATCAAAGCAATAATTAGGAGTTATTTTGCTCAACTCTATGGCAGTAAATTTGACAATCAAACAGAAATGGATATTTACAAAAATATAAATTGCCCAGATTAGAGGAAGAGAAAATAAATTACTTAAATAGTCCCCTTTTAGAAAAAGAAATCAGAAAAGCCATTAATGAACTCCCTAAGAAAAAATCTCCAGGGCAAGATGCATTCACATGTGAGTTCTACCAGACATTTAAAGAACAATTAATTCAAAAACTATATAAACTATTTGGAAAAATAGGTAAAGGAGTCCTGCCAAATTCCTTCTGACACAAATATGGTACTCATGCCTAATGTAGGAAGAGCCAAAACAGAGAATTAGACCAAATCTCCCTTATGAATATTGATGCAAAAATTTTAAATAAAATATTAGCAAAGAGATCACAGAAACTTATCAGCAGGATAATGCACTATGATCAAATGATATTTATGCCAGGAATGCAAGACTGATTCAATATTAGGAAAACTATTACCATAATCAATCATATCAATAATAAAACCAACAGATATGATAATCTCAATATATGAAGAACAAACTTTTGACAAAATACAGTGTCTATTCCTATTAAAAACACTAGAGAACATAGGGATAAAGGAAGCTTTTCTTAAAATAAGCAGTATCTATTTAGAACCAACAGCAAGCATTATGTGTAATGGAGCAAAGCTGTATGCATTCCCAATAAAAATCAGGGGTGAAACAAGGATGCTCATTATCACCACTATTATTTAATGTTGTACTAGAAATATTGGCATTAACACTAAGAAGTGAAAAAGAAATTAAAGGAAGTCAGAATAGGCAATGAGGAGATAAAACTATCACTCTTTGCAGATGATATGATGATATACTTAGAAAATCCTAGAAAATCATCCAAAAATCTACTGGAAACAATTCACAGCTTTAGCAAAGTAGCAGGATATAAAATAAACCCACCCAAGTCATCAGTATTTCTAAATAATACTGATAAAGCCCACCTGCAAGAGACAGAAAAATTCCATTTGAAATAATTATAGGAAAAAATAAAATATTTGGGTGTCTACCCGTTAAGACAAACCCAAGAACTATATAGATATAATTACAAAAACTTCTTACACACATAAAGTCAGATCTAAACAATTGAAAAAATATCAGTTGCTCAATGAATTGGGTACACAACTAAAAAAACTAGAAAAAAGAATAAATTAAAAAAAAAAACAATTAAATACCAAATTAGAAATTCTGACACTCAAAGGAGAGATAAAATTGTAAGCCAAATTAATATAATAAAAATGAAAATTCTGCCTAAATTGATCTACTTGTTCAGTACCATAACAATCAAACTGCCAAAAAAATTATTTTACAGAAAAAAAAAAAAAAAACAATTCATCTGATACAACAAAAGGTTAAGAATATCAAGGATGAATTAATGAAAAAAAAATACAAAGGATGGTGGCCTAGCAGTACCAAATGTAAAACTATATTATAAAGCAGCAGTCATCAAAACCATTTGATACTGGCTAAGAAATAGAGTGGTTGATCAGGGCAATAGATTAGGTACACACAACACAAAAATCAAGACCTATAGTAATCTACCATTTGATAAACCCCCAAACTCCAGCTTCTGGAATAAGAAGTCACTATTTGACAAAAACAAAAACACAATAATATATTATAGTTTTCAAGGGTAAGTGCTTATTGAAGTGCAAAAAACTTGTTTAAAAAAAAAAAAAGACCAAACTGGGGCCTTAAAAATAAATTTTCCTTTGTGTCAGAGTTTTTATCCATTCAGGAACAAATAAGTGTTTTTCCAGAACTTTTTCTTCTTCTTTTAATTGGATATATGAAATTCAGTTCATAATTATGTCATTATTTAAGATTATTAACATAATTTCTCATGTATGGTACATTTTCCTTGAAAAATTTCTTTGTGCAATCAATCTAGGAACTTTTCAGGATTTAGCAGATAATAGAAAATATGCTAAATGCCTATGATAAGCAAGTCTAGGTGTTTAAAAATGCCACCCACAAGATTATACCTGATGTTAAAAGGTCAAATAAAATGTCTTCTAAAAATGTATTATTTTAGTTGAAATGAACATGTCAGCATGATTCCTTAGTAGTGCTTATTCCTTTGTGGCTCTTCTTATGAATTTCATTAGATGAAAATGTCTTTTTATAATTAACCCATACAATTCATGTGACTCCTATATTTAAATAATTACACTTGAATGTAGATACTATTTGTGATTAATACTTTACAAAATCCTGTGTATTCTTTAATGGGAAATTGATATTCAATATAAATGGATATTCAAAATATGTAAGGCAGATAGAAGAGCACTTAACTGTCCTTAGTGAATTTAAGCCACTGGGCCCAGATGAATTATCTGCAGGTATTTAAAGAACTGACATATGGGTTTACTAAGCACATGTCTGTAATTTTTGAAAGATGCTAGAGAATAGGAGAGATGGTACAGGATGATAATGGTGTCCTAATAAAAAAGAAAGAGAATTCACTCCATTATAGGTTTATGAATTTAACTTCAATTCCTAACAAAGTCCTAGAATATATTATGATATGGGATGATTTCTGAAAATATAGAAAAGGAAAGTGCCACTGTGGTTTTATTAACTATGGGTCATATGAGATTAAACATTTAATTTTTGATAAAGTTAATGAATTTTTAGTTTATTAGAATACTTTAGATATAGTTTGCCTAGAGTTAGCAAAATTTTTGACAAAGTTTCTCATGCCATTCTTGTGGAATAGTGGGCAGATATGAGTTAGATACTAGAACAACCAGATTAATTCAGAATTGGTTGAATAACTAGATACAAAAAATAGTCATTAATGATTTGGCATGCATATGGAAGGATATTTTCAGTTAATTGTCTAGTAGTTTCCAAACTACTAACTCTAGGGTTCCTTGGGGAGCTATGGAATGACACCCAAAAGTCTGTAGCTTGACCCTAAGGCATGTGTGACCAACCAATCAGAGAGTGGAAAGATGGGTTACATCTCACTTTCCCCTAATCCATAGCCAATTGGGCTTATCTCCAACAGAACAACAATGCCCCCTTCAATATTTCCCTACTCTTTCCCCTCCCACCAGACTTACAGCAGCTGCATAGGCAAAATTCCAATCCTTGGGTTCCCCACATCCTGTCACACACACACACACACACACACACACACACACACACACACACACACACACACACTGGGCTGTCAGATACCCTTTGATGGGAAGGCTGTGCACTTGATTGGGAGCAGTAAGTAAGCCTCTCCCTCCCAACTATATAGTTAATTTTTAATGGAAGTGAATAGTTTAGGAAGAGTAAACCTGTCTATCTTTTCTCTACTCAAATGACCACAAACCTAATTAGGTCTTCATCACCTCCCTCTGGAATTACGCAATAGCATCTTAATTGGTTTCCCTGTCTCAAATCTGTTCCTTTTACAATTCATTCTCCATATAATGACAATTAACTTTCCTAAAGTGAAGTTTTGGTCATATTGCTCCTCTATTCAACAAATTTCAAATGCTCCTTATTGACTTTAGGAGCAAATATTTTATCTTTTTCGGTGGTCCTCAAACTTTTTAAATAGGGGGCCAGTTCAATGTCCCTCAGATTGTGGGAGGGCCGGACTATAGTAAAAACAAAAACTCACACTCTGTCTCCATTCCTGGCCCATTTGCCATAACCCGGCAGGCCGCATAAAAGTCCTCAGCAGGCTGCATTTGGCCCGCAGGCCGTAGTTTGAGAACCCCTTTTTTGTAATGCACATAAAATCAGAGTATTATATTTATATGTCTTATCAAAAAGTATATACATAAATTTGGAATATATATTCTAAATGTTTAGCTGATAAGGATATATGATAAAAAAATGTATGAAGGCATAGCCCTAATTTTTTATAAAGTAGATAAATTAACATCCTTTTTCAGCGATTCAATAAAACTTTATAACTGGAAGGATGTTTTATTTGTGATCATAATCTAGTATTGTTTTTAGTAATATAGTATAATAAATTTGTATTACAGTTTAATAATCCTGACTCCCATATCTCAGCTAAAACTTCATAGAATATTTCATTTCATATTTGTGTTAAAAAAAAAAAGTAGACTTCCTAGGTAACAAAACAAATAGAACATTAGATTTACATTCATAAATACCTTAATTCAAATCCAGCCTAAGATACTTTTTGATTGCAAGTCACTTCATCTGTCTTCCTCAATTTCACTATCTGAAAAATGGCAATAATAATGGCACTTAACTCCTGGGTTTGTTGTGAGGATAAAATGAGATAATATTTATAAAAGACTTTGCAAATGTGAAAATGCTACACAAGTACCAGCTATTTTTATTTTTATTAATAATGAAACTGACTAGGAAGGAAGAAGGGAGGGAAACAGGCATTGTGCCTAAGTGCTTTACAAATATTATCTCATCTGATCCTCACAACAGCATGTGGAAGTGCTGTAATTATCACTTTTCTAGTTGAGGAAATGGAAGCAGCTAGAAGCTAAGTGATTTGCACATAGTAACAAAGCTAATAAACATCTGAGCTGAATTTGAATCCAGGGCTTTCTGACTCTAGGTCCAACTTTCTATACACCTAGTTGCTTTTACTTTTCATTTTTGTTAAAACTTGTACAATATACCCAGATATTACAGCAACCCAAAATTGATGGAGAATCTGGTAATACAAAGCTCTAATTTAAATGGAAATTGGTCATTATTAGTTGAAAAAATAAGTACATAAGTATGCTACAATGGATGTTGAGTCAGTGGTGTAGTAGAAAGACCCGGGTCTAAGGTCAGATTTGCATTTATCTTCCATCTTTAGAACTTGTCTTATCTTGGGCAAATCACCTATTTTACCTTGTTTCCAGTATCCTCATCTGTAAAATGAGAAGATTGTGCTAAATGGTCCCTTTAAATTTTAGGTTTCTGATCCTGTATTTGAAACTGAAAGAGAAAAATAACTCTATTAATAAGAGATGGGAAAAGATTGATTTAATGGAGATCTGGAAATTTTAACAAATCATAGTTGAATATGAATCAACAATTACTGGTTTAATTTAATAACCTACCACATTATAGAATCTGGAAATATAATATAAATACTTCTCTTGAGCATGTATATATCACAATGATTATTTGCATTCAGCACATTAAAAGACAGTTGTGCAAATTTAGTACATACAAAAGACATTCCCTTTTAGAATTGGATATGTTACAAGGAAAATTATGCAATCTCCTATTTTAGCAAAGTTTTATTGGATTAAAAGCAAGACAAAATTGTTACCTGTGATTTTTTAGATTCTTATAACTTTGTGAATCTATGCTACTTAGGTTCTGTGTTTTAATTTCTGTCCATTATGATTTTGGTCATAGGTCAGATTTTTCAGTCAAGAAATTACTATATGTTTGAGGAAAGGAGTGATAAAATATAGACAAGAAAAAATGCTCCTCCAAAAAAAAAAATTCTATACTTTGTAGATGCCAGTACTTCTTTGTTTTTATCACTATTGAATATATTTTCAAGGAAGAATATATGAGATGGCATAGGTAAGAATCACATGAGATTAGACATAGTACAATAGTACTCACAATTGAATATGGTAAAAATAATATTTGCTGGGTTTTTTTTTTAGTATCACTAAAGTCCCATCCTGATGCCTCATCTTCCTGTAGATGTGATTGGGTTGAAGACTGAGTTTAAGTTCTAGCAGATTCTACAAAGCTAAAAAGATCTTGAGCATAGGTTCATCAAGTGAACTGTAATCTGAAAACTGTTTCAAAGAGGCTTTTTATCAGAAGTTTGTCCACTGCATAATTACATATTATATTTTGTCTGTGGCAAACCATGGAGAGATGTGGAGGGGCTTGCAATCTGTACCAATCTGTACCAGTAGAATAAATATTTTCACTAATGAAATAATTTTTAAAATACATTAAATTAGGAAATAATGCAAATAATTTCCTGCCAAGGAATGTGCATGTTAACAAGAGCACAAATAATTTTGTTTATAAATGGGCTTATTTGATTGCTTCTTGACTTGCCAAGATAGAACAAAATATGGCCAACTTCATACCTTAATCTTACTTGACATTTTGCCTGGGTTAATTAGTGGATACTTCCTAGAGAAAAATATAGGTACCTTTCTAGTGAGTTGAAAATATTGAATAGCAGCAAGGTTGATTTGAAATCTATTCTGTAACTAAAGGATAGTATGGGAAAAAAAAACATGGTGGAAGAAAAAAATGGAGGAAAAAAATTTTAATGAATTAATTTCTTTGACCAGAATAAAATCAATAAGAAGAGAAAATTAAAGACTATATTACAGGATCATAAAATTCTGAGCTGAAAGGGACCTTGTCTGATTGGATAAGGAAACAGGCTCAGACAGGAAGTGATTTATTCATATTCATAAAACTCACCAATTAGGATTTGTAATCTGGCCTTTGATTCTAGAGATGCTCTTTTAGGTTGAGATAAATAATTTAAACTGGCATAGAATACAAGAAAGAGTCACTGAAGCCAGATGAGGCAAAGAATGATAGTCATTCTTGAGTACAAAATGTTTAAGTTATAATATTGTAGATTTATTGAAATTGTGATGTTTGTATTAATCCAAAACATTTATTAATCCAAAACATTAGCATCCTTTAGAAAAAATTATATATGGGAAGAATATACAATTAGCTTTTGTCTGTGACTCAACCTCTAAGCCTTTAGTTCTTCCTTATTGTCTTTTAGCTCTTCAGGTATTAAAAAAGGTTTTTTGGGTTGTTTTTTTTTTTTTAGACCAAATTGGCTTATTTTCAAGATATCATCTAATCCAGGCATTTTCATGTGTTCTTTATGAAAACCTTGGAAATAAATATAGGCATGGACCTAAAAAAATTAATTGTTCATAGATAAAGTCAATATAATACAAATAACAACAATACCTAATTAATTTATGTATTTAGTGCTGTACCAATCAAAATCCCAAAAATGCATTTCATGAAGCTAGAAAAAGTAATAATGAAATTCATGTGGTAGAACAAAAAGTCAAAAATTTTAAGGGCTATAATAAAAAAAAAAGAGAGAGAAGAAAAAAAAGTCTATAGTACTAGATCTCAAATTGTGTAATAAAGCAGTATCCATTAAAATAAATTGATGCTAGTTGGGAGGGGAGAGAAAACTATTTTTGGAACAGATTATGTACATAACATATAGAAATACACCAACACAGTAACATCTTCAGTCACTGGGGCAAGCACTATTTGATAAAAAAAAATGCTGGAAAAACTGGAAATTAGTTTTATCAAATTAGATGTAGGCCAACACCTCACACCTATGATAAGTTCTCAGGAGTGAAGTGAAAAGCTCAGTTTATTATGGAGTCACAAAAATCAAGTGTCCTATGGAATAGGCACATGCTTACAGAAGCAAGAGCATACATTATATCCCTATTCCTAGTCACAAAATGGCTCCCATATTTTCCCATTTGCAGGGTACTACAGAGTGCACAACTTCCTGGTATGTCTATTATACATTTACCCCTAGATATGTTCCCTTTCCCTATCCCATACATTGCATAACCATTAAGATGAATTTTTGCTCCTCCAGAGGAGGAGAAAGTAATATTTATGAGATTATTGTGCATGAACATTCTAAGTAAAGTTTAACCATTACCCAATTAATTATATTCAGTCCTTGAGCAAGACATCCTGTTTTAACTGGTTCTTTTGCTAACTGCTATTCTGAATTTATGGATACGGATACTTCTGTTATATCCCTCCCATACATCAGCAAAAGATCCAAAAGGCTACATGACACAAAAGAAAACATTTTAAGCAAATGAGAAAAAGAAAGAAGAATTACATAGTTACCTTAAATCTAAGAATAGAACTCAGGACTGTAACTCTAAATACATTTTCCCCCAACTGCTTATCATCTTCCCTAGTGAATTGTAAACTTCCTCAAAAGTAGTAAGTATCCTTGTTATATTTTTGAGTTTAAGTGTTAACCAAAGGTGTTTGCAAAAAGGTCCATTGTGAGTAATAACAAAGGAACAATGCTAAACAAAAATCACTTAGATTTCTGGGTTGTTTGCTTTCTAATAAAGTGTAAATTCTTTGCAGGGTAAGGCTTTTTCATTTCTCACTGAATTCCCAGTGCCTGGAATATAATGGATACTGAATAAATCACTGTTAATTATTTGCTATTAGAAGGTCTTTTTGTAACCTACCTGAACTATAAAGATGTGGTCTGACCACTTACCCAGAATGGTTGCATCATTCTCATAACTGGTCCAGGACAGAATCATTTTATCAAGAATTTTCATTTTCATATAAAATAGAAAATTTATAGGACAATTAAACTAAATTATTTCTTCTCATCTTTTAAATAATTCAACATACACACACACACACAAATATATCTTTGAGGAGATATATGTAGTATTTTCTGTTTTTCTCACTGCTTTTCTTGATTTCTTATTTCTCCTCTCCCTTTTCCCACTTTTTCTCCTTTCCTCTCTCTTTTGCTTCTCTTTCTTTATTTTTCTCTGTCTCTCTCCCTTCTCCATTTAGTTATTAATAGTTTTAGTGTTATGCTTCATCTTTGTTAGATATGCTAATAAGGCCTTTTGTAAGTGAAGTGGCCACATGGGAATGTTTCCAATCAGCGGATGAATCAGTGACAGCAAAAGTAATTTCTAGGGTTCAAAATAAGACCTTAGTTTTGTGGCTCAGAGATCCTAGAACTAAAAGTTAAAAGAGAGCACAGACATGTATTTGTCAGCTCTTAAAAAAACTTTTTCCAGCTGATGGTAAAATGATACTTTAGCTACAACTGCTAAAGAAAGGTTGTTTGAACTCTTTGAAGGAGTTCAAAGAGGAGGAGAGGTGAAGATGAGTGGGAAGGACACAGACATCTCATTGAATGGGTGATAATTGATCTATGTTTTTAGTAGGGACCCAATACTATAACTTTCTCCTCAAAGATCCTTAACACTAAAGATAGATAGATCAATTCACATATATTTTATCACATATTTAAGCCTGCAGAAGAGTGATCTGATTGGTGAGAGGCCTCTAAACCATACAATATAAGTACTGTCTAGAGGATTCAGGAATGTTTAACCTGCAGAAAAGACTTAGGAGAGATATGTGTGGGACACCTTACCTAAACTAAAATCAGAGACTCTAGAGGTAAAAAATTAAAAAAAAAAAAAAAAGACTTATTGTGCTCTTGCAAGATAGGGCAACTCCACAACAGAGAAGTTGTCAATAGTGGAGTGCAAAACACAAACTGCAAAACATAAGATTAAATAGAAGCCCATCCTCCCTGTGACTTTTTCTCTCATTGTCTGGAGGAGGCCAGGCTTACACTCTAAAGGAAGGAATCTATCCCAGAAACAAAAGAATATTAATAAATAACAAACTCTTAATTTAAATTTCCATAGAGAACTGCTATACAAGTAGATATTCTTGGATGGAAGAATTCTGTTACTTGAGTTCCCAAAACCATAATCACCTTTAAAAGAAGTACTTAAATGCTAATTAAGAGAGGGGTGTGTGTGTGTGTGGTGGTGGTAACAAGACTGGAAATGTTAGTTTAAAATAATCGAACACCTGCAGCTTTTTAACTATAGTTCAACCTATTGGAAAATCTCAAGTCACAATTAGGGCATAGTTTGAAGGCACATTCCCAGGAAAAGTCTTCACTCAGTTTATCCCATTCAAATGATAGCTGTATTCAAGTAACTGAAAATTGTCCTGTGGATGAAGGATTAGAATTTTCACTTGACTAGAAGATAAAATTGGGATGAAAGTTGCAAAGAAAAGGATTTAGGCTTGATGTAAAAGAAATACTCTAATAGTCCAAACTATCTAGACATGGAATGGAAAAAAAGCCTTGGAAGGTTGTAAGTTCCTATTCATTTTAGAGGGAATGTCATTGTGGATGCATTTATGCAGGTTTATTCTTTTCTGGATCTAGTTGTTAGTCAAACCAGCCTTTCTAAATAAGTAAAAATAATCTATAATATTCACTTCCCCACCTCAGACTCAATTGTAGAAATAAGCTAATAATTAAAAGTAATATAGAATTTAAGATGAAAAGTATTTTTTTGTCGATTCATATTTTATGGCTCAGGAAAACAATAGCTGGAGGCTTTCTATCTTATCAATGCCCAACCTAAAAGGACATGTTCAGAATTGAATATAATATCTTAGAAATAATCATTCTCAGTTTTTTTTTTTGGGGGGGCAAGGCCAAGAGGAACAGGTAGAAGTTGCAAAGAAATATATGTATGCTTTACATAAGGGAAAATTTATTCATAATCAGAATTATCCAAAAATGTAATGATAAGGTAATAAATTTTCCTTCAGTGGAAGTCAGTAGGTCAAGTTAGATAAGCATTGCTAGGCATGCTTTAGAAGGTATTCTTTGTAAGATACAGTTTGAATTAGAAGACCTTTGAGATCTCTTCCAATGCTTATGTACTGTAATTCTTAAAGCAGTTTCATATTGCTTTAGTTTTCTTGGCTGCTACCATACTGTGGACTCATGCAAAGTTTGCAATCCACTTAAAGCCCTCGAGTTTTATGGGGGCGAATTGCTACCTACTCATACTTTATTTTATATTTATGAAATTGATTTTTTGAAACCAAAAACAGATTCTTTAAATTTATCCCTTCTAAATTTCAATTTATTACATTCTCTCTCAGTGTTCTAGCTTCTTATTATCTTTGTGAATCCTGAATCTGTCATGTAGGGATAGTGGAAAGCAGTTCTTTCTGATTTTGTGTCATCTGCAAATCATATAGATAAAAATGCTTGATTGCTCAATTTAATCTTTTGCTGATTGTTACCTATGGAGTGGAGAGTTCTGCCTGGAACAAGTCTTGTATCCCTAACCATAAATTTTTACAATTGCCCTATGTCTGTTACAGTATTAACAGAAAATAAATATAATTGTACAGTATCTTTAGTTTTAGAGATCATACCCAGATGATCCTTAGTCTTAACTAATTACAAATTCAGGTATTTGGGATAGATTTCATGTATGTACTTGAATGTACTATAGGTTCTCCCATTCATTAATTACTTTGTTAGTGATCACTAAAACCTTTTTTATTTTTCTATCCCATATCCTTGCTTATCTAAGGACTATTTCTTTCTCCATTTTTGTTATGGCATTGACATCTACTATAAATCCACCTGGGCTCCCTTATCTTGCTCAGATATTCTGAGACTTAATATTCATGTAAACATCATAAACTAGAATCAAACTTCATATTGGTTTTCTTATCAGAGTTACATTGAGAAAAATAGAAAAGTCTAATTAGTTATGGAAAACTCTAAGCAACAAATTTCACTTTAAGTATATAATTCTCAGGAAAAAGAAATAAACCAATATTACTCTGCTGTAATCTATTTTATGCAATGAAACAAATAGGGGTTTAGAGTAGCTAGTTTTTGCTCTGGTTTCATTATTGATACTATAACCTATTTTTTACCTTTTGATGCAGAGTATAACCTATTTTTTACCCTTTGATGCAGAGGTATCATGTAACATGAAGGAAAATAATTTTTAAATTTTATTCACAAAAAACCGTAACATATACATTGAGAGTTAACCTCTATATTTCAGGCTTGTGTATACTAGACAAAACAGGAGAACATTTATGTGTATTGCTGAACCATTTTGATTCTAGCTTGATTCATAACTGGATAGAAACTGTTACTAGTCTAAGCTCTATGAGAGCTGTGACAGAATGAATCATTTTAAGGATATCCTCAGAACCATTAACAATCAAGAGTAAAACCCAATACAATATCTACCAACCCAGAAATAATAATATATAAAATATGTAATAAAGATTGTCTTTTCTGAAGGTACAAAGATATGATATTTAGTGTTCTCATGATTGTTGAACTGTTTTCTTTATTAGAAGAGACAGAGAGGGAGAGGGAAAAGGAGACAAAAGGAAAGGGGAGGGGGAGAAAAAGAGAGATTCTTTTGTCTCCTTGATAAGATGTAAGTTTCTTCAGAATAGGGGATGTTTAATTTTTTTTTTGGTCACTGTGTCTTTAGTATCTAACATAGTGCCTAGAACAAGAAGCTTGTTAAATGCTCCTTGATTGATTGCTTGATAGATTTCTTGAGAAAATCATTATATGTTAGCTTTTAAGTCAATTATAAGATTATCACTTTTTCAAACAGTGGAGCAAATTCCTTAGCTGGGGTTACATTAGCCCAATATTACTGTTAACTGTAAAATTCAGAACCAAAGATAAATGACTAAATTGGTAAGTATGGGTTATAGAAACTTGGTAATATTTCTCATACTATACTTTCAGTTGCCTTGGCTGTGGTCTACAGCAGCAACTTCCTTTTTAACATGCTGTCATATGATTTAAATTTTAGAACATTTAAACATTAAATGTAAATCATCATCATCATCATTAATTACTAGCAGTCCCCAAGGTTAGCCTTCCTCCTCACCCCATTCTGGACCTATAAAATATTTCAGCAATCCAGTTCACTTATAAAGTTCAAAACTATATGACCCTCTGGACTCTGGGTTAGGTTCAGACTATTGCTAGTTATGATAAAACATCATGGATACTCCCAAATAGAAGAGTCATTACATTTATTATTAAACAAACATTTGTTAGTTTAATTATATCTATCACATTTATTAGATGCACAGAAACACATTAAACACTGTCAGCTCTAACAAAGACATTTAAAATACACTTAGTCCCTAAGACACAGCACAAGAAATGATTAGGTGTCAAATGACTGAGGTTCAACAATAGAACAGCAGTGAAGAAGACCGGCTCAGGAATCTGAGCGCCTGGGTTCAAATTCCAGAGCCTGGGCATCCTTAGGCAAGACACTAGGCTCAGGGAGCTTCAGCTTCAGTTTTCTTGTTTGATCTAATAGGTTTTCAGAACCGCCAATGGGCTTATTGGGGAGGGATTGGTGGGGAGGTAAAATGATGTGAGTTGTGCTCCCTTTAAGAAACAAATTCTTACAGAGAGGTTTGGAGAGACTTACATGAACTAATGCTGAGTGAAATGAGCAGAACCAGAAGATCGCTATATACTTCAACAACAATACTGTATGAAGATATATTTTGATTGAAGTGGATATCTTCAACATAGAGAAGATCCAACTCACTTCCAGTTGATCAATGATGGACAGAAACAGCTACACCCAGAGAAGGAACACTGGGAATTGAAGGTAAACTGTTAGCATTACTGTCTTTCTACCCAGGTTACTTATACCTTCGGAATCCAATTCTTAACGTGCAACAAGAAAATTGTATTTACACACATATATTGTATCTAGGTTATACTGTAACACATTTAATATGTATGGGATTGCCTGTCATGTAGGGGAGGGAGTAGAAGGAGGAAGGGGAAAATTTGGAAAAATGAATACAAGGGATAATGTTATAAAAAAAATTACTCATGCATTATGTACTGTCAAAAAAAATTTATAATTATCAAAATTAATAAAAAAAAAAAAAAGAAACTAATTCTTTCAGGGAATGATGTGGATTGTGCTCCCTTTGGGAAACTAATCCTTTCAGATGAATTTATTCCTTTATGATTCCCAACCCCTCCTAGCTGATGAATTATCAATTCAAGAATTTGATTCACAAATCCTGTCAAAAGTACCCTTTTGAATTCCAATAGGAGATCTGGGCCTGTCCCAGCTCCCACTGGATCTGAGCCAACTTGGGACATCACCCACAAGCCCCTTTAGCTATAAAAGAGCCAAACTGGCTCTCTCTTGGCAGAGATTCCTAACATGGCAGCCTTATGCCTGGCTGCCAAGGATCTCTGTCCACTGGAATCCTATTGCTGGTGCCCTTTTATCTCTACCTTCACCTTTTACTAACTAGACTTTAACTTTGCTTCCAAACCCCATAATAAACCTCTTTTATCAATCTAGGTTTTCAGGTCTGTAAATTCCTTTTCAGGGGACTCTGTGCCGCCACTAAACCTCATTGTGCCGAATCCAAAAGGGTTGCAGGAGAGCTCTATTTGACTCCTTGTGCCCTGAATCTGCCACTACCCCAATTCTAAACCTCATCACAAAGACCCCATTAACAGTCCCATATTGCTAAACAAAAAAGCCCCCAGATGAGTTAAAAAATGTCATAATGGGATCAGCAGCCCAAAGCTCCACTAGCAGGTATCTACCCTTCAATTCCTCAGGACTCTGCTTGTCCCTCAGTAGGAAAAATCAACACCATTCCCTCAATCAGCCTTTTTGCTACCATTTCCCTATAACTACTCCATAAGAAACTTATAAAAACCCACCACAATTTTCTTATTTAGGAATAGGGTACTTCATTCCCTCTAAAGCCCCCAGTGGAATAAAACAAATTTTATTCCAAGGCTCAGCAAACCTGACCTGATTGCTTCATTCTCCCTGACTGCCCTTTATTTTGTGAATATATATCATTAAGCTTTGAAAATAAATGTCAATAAATCTGATTTACTTTAGTATTTTCTTGTGAGCTGCATTCTTCCTCATAATACTTTGTTATCCTGAGTTTTCCTAAATCTGATAAGACAATTAGCAAGAACAAAATACTAGCATTAATAGGGAAGCTTGCTCTGAAAGAACTGATTATTGCTTGAGCTCTTTACTACACAGCAAACTGCCTAAACTGAGATTATGAGGAATTGTCCAAAACGGATTTTTTGAGACTGACTAGGAAATTTAGAAGCTGTCCAAATTAAAACTGAGGCACATGACTGGGTTTTCAGAATTTGAATTAATGTGGGAACATCCTGCTCCCACTGGCCTAAACTGAATTACCTACAGGGTGGCTTCCCTATGCTGGAGATCCTTGAGTCTGGAAAGGTAAGTTTTGCTGGCCTCCAAAGAATAAAAAAAAAAAAAAAACACTTTGCAGCCCAAACCTTCCAAACAGCCTTCTCAAATAAATTAGCTGTGACAAGATAGGAAACTAGGCAGAGAATTAAGCACACATTATTGTTGTTGCTTTAATGGGGGCGGGGGGAGGAGGCTTAGCCCCAAGGGCTATCTTCTCTTGAATCCTTGTTCCTTATTTTTGAAGAGGACCAATAACTTGCATTTGAATTGGATTTAAGTGATGCAGAGTTGCACAAAGTCATTAATCACAGTCTAGCAGTCACTGAAATCCAACACCAAGATAAAAGTCAGGATGATAGGCAATGGCCTTGATGATCTTGGTGTCTTCAAAGTCTGACCAGCTCTAAGCACTCCACAAGTCCTGCTTCATCTGCCTTCACAGCCATTGGAAGAAATTTATCTCATCTGCCCATTTCATTGGGGAAAGACATCCCCTTAACTCACCACTCATTCTGAGGTTTGTGGTTTATTCTCAACTTGCTTTGTCTGACAGCTGAGCCAGTTTTACTTAGAGCCACTGCACATGCTATAGCTTCTTGGGTCCAAAAGTAAAATTTGGGTGAAAGGTAGATACTAAACATGAATGGACAGCCCTGAAAAGGACTCAATCAGAGGTGCTGACCCTTTCTGAACAACCTGTACATTCCTACTGTGGTGTGAGGAAAGCCCTTATGAAGAAGGGCTCTGTGTGCTTCAGAGATGCTGAGGAAGTTAGGGAAATGATGAACTGCTATAAAACTGGCAGTAATTCAGTAATTCTTCAATGTAAAAGCCACTTACACTAAAGGGCAAGACAGAGGAACTCCCCAAAGACAACTTAATAATAATTTGTTTAGAGAAAAAAATCAACAAATGGTCCCTCCCCAACAAGAGGGACTCTGACCTTGATTCAGCAGAAATAAACTTGGGTGAGTTAGTGGCCCTGGAGGAGAATGATATCAAAATCTTCCCAGCAGTCATCTGCTAGATAGCAATGAGGGCAGAAGGAGGACCAAAAGCTCAAAAAGAGAGTAGGAGATTGACCAACTTGAAAACCCCAAACCTCAAAAATGAGTCTTCTCAATTGGTAAAAGATGAAAGAAAGACCATTATTTTTCCCCTCTTGTACTGGGTCTTCATCTAGACTAGCCATTGATCCCTTCTTATGTTCCTCCCAGTGTATTGGTACCAATCCTGAATCTTGACCTGCCCCCAAGTTCCCAATGTCTTGTTCTGTTTGACCAAGGTAAGAATCCTTTTATAATTCATCCTTCTCTACCATGAGTGTCTAATGCATCCATGATCTCAGCAGACTGTCTTGAGTTCATTCTCACTAACTACCCCTCATAAAGCCGATTCACTTTACTTTCTTTACCTGTTCCATTCTAAGTGCTGCTTTTTATCCAAGTGATTCATTCAAGCTAGCTGTGTTCTTAGAGGCAATGGCTATCATCCAGGATACAAATAATGACTCAGTTACTGTGCTTGTATCCAGATTCTTTACTTAGGGAATATAGAAATCAAGGGCTGAATCAGGCCTCTGTAGAGAGTCACAGACAGTGGGGGAGCTCTGGGTGAGGTATAAGACCTTTTAGTCCAGAGAGAACCTGCTGACAATGTCTGGTTCCGCTCCCCATCTCTTCTAAGGGCTCTTGACCTTCCTAAGAAGTCAGGGGGCGGTGACAACCTGTGTTGTGACTGAAGCAGAGTGATACCAGGTGGCAAACTACACACAATAGCAAGTTGTTCACGTGGTCCCACATATGCAGTATATACTTAGCATATAGGCATATATATCTTTATCTAAGGGTATAAAGTATATTAGGTATACCTAACTTTTTATTAGGGTATATAAGGGATAGAGAATTTGGAATAAACAGACTCCATGTTTGACCACCTACAGGAGTCCGGCCTCATCACTCTTCCACTAAGACCAAGAACTTGGGCTGGTACCAAAGTCTTTTCCCTGAATCAAGGGCTATGAGCAGGAGTTGTGCCCCAAATTGAGTACTTAGACAAAAATAAGTGATGATAAGACAGATTGCTTTCTTTCTTTGTTCAGTCTAATATTTAGATGGTAGAGTAAGTTACAAAATTTATAGAAGTTTAAAAAAAACAATTTTCACAATAACAGCAACAATATTGTTAGTGATAATTTTGAAAACTTAAGAAATGTGATTAACAAGGACCTACCATATTTTTAGAGGTCTGATGCTGAAACATGCTATTCTCTTAAAGGAAAAATAACAATTAAAAATAAGATACATATTTGTTGGACATATTTTGTTTTACTTGACTATGAATATTTCTTACAAAGATTTTTTTCCCCAGTGCAGGAGAAGCAGAAGAAAGAACATGAAATAGATCTTAACTAATTGAAAAAAAGTTAGTATAATTCAAGGAGGTAAAGAATATAATAACTAAAGATATTAGGAAATTGTTATCTAAGAATATTACACCTGAGAAGAAACTTGAAAGAAGTCACAGAATTTGTGCCCTAACATAGGGAAAATGGGGAGAAAAAAAATTTTGAACAGAAAGGTGAATATTATAATTACATGATAAGATGAATATTAATAGACTTTGCACTAAAGTACACTTAAATGTTTTTGTCCTCTGATGAAAGAGATAACAATGGAACCAATTAGTTTTCCTTTTAAGAGCCGATTCTGGGTTATATGTGGTTATCCTTTAGGAATTTAAATTAAACAACCAATTATTTTAATGAAGGACACCTTAAACCCAGTGGGCAATGGATATTTTATGCTTTTGTCATTTAGGGCCAGAAGTAAACCATTGGTTTGAAGGTGTGCATTTTTTTCTGAAAGAAGTAGAATCATTTCCTTAAATATTTGGAAAGCGCTGTGTCCCAAATGACTAAGATACAGAGGGCCTCAGTATATCTTTGTAAGAAAGAATTTCTGGAAGATATAGAGATATAGAAATTTCCTTTCAAGCAAGACTTGTCCTATAACAGCTTATTACCAGGATGCATTGTTTACAGGTCTCATTTAAGACTCTGGGTAAAGGGTGAAACTATTAATACATGTGATCCACGTCCACGGTTATTCTGAGCATATTGCAGCTGTCATTCCCTTGACTTCTGAGAATTTCCTATGCCACTGTCAGGGGAGGCATGTCAGCCGTTTTAAATGATACACACACACATGTATTCATATCTACACTTCTGTTTTCATATATATATATATATACATATATATATATATATATATATATATATATATATATATATATATAAAATATATGTGCATGTGTTTTCATAATATGGAAGAGAGTAAAGGCAAGTCAGTGGGTTGGGTAGCTGTTTGTTGGCCAAATGGGTAGTATTGAAGCCTGGTACTGGAATGAGAGAGAGGCAATAAACATTTATTAAAGTTTTACTAAGTGCCGGGCACTGTTCTAAACAATACAAATACTATTAAGAAAGAATGACAGTCCCTGCTTTAAAGGAACTTACATTCTAATAGGGGTAGCTCGGTAGCTAGAAAAACTTAGGCATGAAGGAGTGGAAAATATATTAGTGATGAAGTCCAGAAAGTCAGAAATAGAGCTAGAAGGGGAATGAAAGTGATTTAACTTGGGACAGTTCCTAAAAAGAAGGCAAAATGGTGTCAGTGGTGGTAAAAATGATGGGGATAGAAGAGGGAGATGGTGAAAGAAGTAGAAGCTATCAGAGTTGAAGTAGCCTATCTGGATAGTTTTTGTATTCAGGTCAGGGAACTCAAAAGCTGCTTGTCTCAGAGACAAATTATAAAAAAGGATTGAGATACAAGAATACAAGACCGGCTTAGGCAAAGAGAAAGCTTGAGGAGAGGGAAGCAGAGTTGGAAAGCAGGCCCAGAATAGCTAACCAAGAATGTAGAAAATAGGAAACTGTTAGCTTACTATTGTAAGTAATTATTCTAGATAACTAGTTGTTAAGGCCACTAAGTAGAACAGTGGATAAAGAGCTGGGCCTGGAGTAAGGAAGATTTATCTTTGGGACTTCAAATCTGGCTACAGATTCTCACTAGCTGTGTGACCTCTGGGCAAGTTACTTAACACTGTTTGCTGCTTCAGTTTCCTCATCTGTAAAATGAGGTGGAGAAGGAAGCAACAAATCATTCCAGTACGTTTGCTAAGAAAACTCCAAATGGAGTCAAGAAGAGTCAGACATGACAGAAATAGCTGAATAGCAACTAGTTGTTAAGCTGCATTATTTCTAACTGATAATGTGTAAATGCTGATTAAAAAAGAAAAACAAGTTTTTTGATTTAAAAAAAATAATTTTATATGGGATATTCTGATATAAGAAGTTGGAAGCATTCCCATGTATACCTGTTTCACATTTTTTTCTGTTTCCCCACTTCTACCTGCTCCTAGGGCAGGATTAAAGACTGGATCTATGATTTAATCGATATAGGGGTCACTCAGATGAGTAGTTTCCCAACACCATACAGGCTGGCATCGTTTCTGAAACTTATAGTCCTATAGTACTGACTCGAGTCACTAGGAGTTAAGAGATGTATGGGCACACAGCTGCACAGCAAGTAATCTGCTCCTAATGCAACCCAAAGAATGCAACATAAACTAAATCTATGAGGGAAAAAAAGAGCATACTTTTAAAAATAAGCCTCATTTTTCATTCTAGTCACATTGCATTGTAATTGAATATGCATTTTGTATTTGGGTCACAGAACAATTGACCCAAATATTCACAAAAATAAGTTTTGAAATTGCTTTGTACTGGTCTTGTAGCTAAAAACAAAACCATCTTTTCTTTCCTCTCTCAACCTAAGTAAAGCCAAGATTAAATTTTCATTCTCTGTATATGAACTAGCAACAAATGAACATCATTTGTGAACATTCTATAATGATTTCTATACCTCCAGCATCTGTGTAAGATGTCAAGACCTACTTTTCAATGACAAAGGCATTCCATACTTTATATGAGTAAAGGGGCAATGGCAGTTAAAGAAGAAAAATCAGAAAATGTTCAGGAATGAGGAAATTCATTGAGAGTGCTTCAAGGCACACTGTAGCAGATACTTTGAATGCTTTCTCTTAATCAGTCAGGTATCTCCTTTGTGGATGATGCTGAAGGCTAGCTTCTTTGTGTACACACAAAGTGTGTGTGTGTGTGTGTGTGTGTGTGTGTGTGTGTGTGTGTGATGGGGGAGAGACAGAGGGAGAAAGGGAAAGAAAGACAGGAAAGAGAGAGGGAAAAATGGGGGAGAGGTAAAAAGAGAGACAGAGAGAGAGAGAGACAGAAAGAGAGAGAGAGAGAGACAGAGAGAGAGAGAGACAGAGACACAGAGAGAGAGAGAGAGAAAGAAAGGGAAGGAAGAAGAAAAGGAGAGGGAGGGAGAAAGAGGAGAGAGAAAGAGGCCCTCAGAAAATCTCCACATTTGTCACCTAATCGCTTTCCTTTTGCAAATCTACAAATATCACTATATTAAGATAAATGCAAAGGATTCCAACATTCATAAAGAGTAAGGGGGCTTTTGTTTTAGCAACTTCCTGATAATGGAAAAGACTATTATTAAGTCTCTGGTTATTTTATATTTGCTGTTTAAAAAAGAAAATTGTGCTGAATACATTGCAGGACATCAGAACAAAGCTAAACTGTGACAGCATCTCCAAGGAGATAAGTACCTGAAGCAATGCTAAAATGAAAGTGTGAAGCTGTGCAAAAAATTAACTAAGGAAGTAAATCTCCCCAGAACTACTTATGACTCCCCAGGGGTCATTGTTTTAGAATCTTGATTGAAACATGTATCTTCAGAAATAGTGGAGAATATCATGTCACACATTTGCTTTTTGGCAATTGTTATGTTTTGCTTAAATATACCATCCTAGAGCTCTAAGAAAAGCTAAAGTAATTATAAAAGACATTTAAAATAATCAGATTAGAATTGAGATTCAATAAAACGAATGCATAAAAGTCAGAGGTGGAAGAAATCTTAGAAATGGTTCTTTCCAATCAAATCTAAGGAAACTTTCCAAAGATCTCACAGGTAAGGCAGAACCAAGTTTCAACATAGATGTTTTGAATGCCCAATCCAGTGTTCTCCCCACAACTTTCATAGTCATCTACAACAAATACTGCCCCCTAAAAATAGCAATCTATGGCTTAAAAACTGAAGGAGTGTTAGAATCTTTACCTTAAGTACATTTGTCAAGAAAACAGTTCTGATAAAGAATAAAAACAAAAAACCTAAGGCAGCTTGCATAAATTTCAGTGGCATCGGCATAGCCCTGACTAAGCAAACATATTCATTCCCACAATCTGCTTGTGATAATCTGTATATTTGAATGTTTGATTGACAATGAAAGACAAGGAAACTTGAACTCAGCATGATGAAAAGAATAGTAGATGCCATTTTCTTTCATGATCACTCAACAGATTTCTACAGAGTTAGAACTGATGCATCAGTTGCTATGTTACAAAAAAGATTAGGAAAATTGTGTGGCAGATATAGGCATGAGAACATATATATACTCATATATGTATACATACATATGTATGTACATATTAATAATGTATGTATATTATATTATTTTCATTTTAATAAGGTGGTAACAAAATGGCTCTGTTGTTTGGGGGGGGGTTGTTATTTTTCTGTAAGTTAAAAAAGTTTTATTGATGCCTTTGTGAGTTATGTTTATTCCTAAACACTAATCTCTGCCTTTCTTGTATTCCCCACAACAAATCTATAAAGTCCAGCATAAACAGATCAGTACCATGTCTCAGAATTCATGGCCTATTCTTATTCTTGCATATATTTTCTTTGCCAAATGGTGGGAGATAGATTTTATTATCAGTCTTTTTAAGTAACTTCTTGTTCATCCTTCATTCTCAGATATTATGAGAGTGATATCTTGACTTGTGAATAACTTTGATTTAATTAGGGGAGAATTGTACAATCATCAGCCTCACTCTGTCCTCCAGAGTCACCAGGGTTCAGTGGCAAGATAGTCAAGAGGACTGGTGATAACCTAGAATTCACTAGGTTTTCTTGACCATTTTAAATTAAAGTCTTTCCTAGGTTTTATTGTTTCCTCACAGACATTTTCTGCAATGCTGTAGACCAGAAGGATTAAATTAGTGTAGCCTGAACCAGATTAAAATGTAATTGAATGTAATTGAAAAATATTTAACAGAATAAAAATACAATAAAACATGTTTCATATATATACACATATATGTGCATGTATACATGTATACATATATGTATATATATTATGTATATTGTGGATACTACACACATATGTGTATATACATTATATAATATATATACTAGAAACTCATATATATATATACATATATATACTAGAAATTCAAAACTAGAAAATTATATATATATAATTTTCTTGTTAATATGTGTTATATACAGTTTAGTGATCCCAGATGGTGAGCCTGAGAGGGGAAGATCCCTAGGCCTTTAGTTCCTGATAATTTTCTCCCTGTTACTCTGTTTTCTTTATGTGCTAAATTCAGACATTAAAGTTCCTGAGAATGGAATTTCTATAGAAATTAGAATATATATCAAAGTTGGAGAATTCCTATACTGTTCACTTATTGGCCTCCTATAGCCTGATTATTTCTTAACAATAACAATATTTCTTTTTTAAGAAAGAGGATGACCTACAGTATATCACCCTGAAGCTGAATTATGGTAGCCATGCAATGAGACTAAGCAATAAAATATACCATATATGGTCATGGTAAAGAATATGGTCTCATCTCCTAGTGTAAAAATTACTTGTTATCCTTGAATAATATTGTTAAAATGGTTAACTCAGCCTTCCTATTCTAGATTAAAATATTCTCTAATAGTTGTAAAATTATTTCTTTTTCATCCCCAAACAGAATATATTAACATTTTCCAGTCACAAATCTTTTTAACTGCATCCATATATTCTTCAGGAAATGCCTCTTTTTCCCTTGGCCAATTCTACTCTTTTCTTTACCCCTTTCTCTCTTCTGTGAAATGTTTTACTTATCATTCTTGTCTGTGTATCCAGAGAAAGCCTTTTATAAAAAACTAAATATATATTTTTTAAAGTTGACTCCAAAGCTACCATCAGCAAGCAGTTTTCCTTACTATGCCAATAAATGTTTTTATTTTAGGTTTGGCTAATCAAATTTGACCTGTAGTCAATGGATCCAGTTGGTGGATGAGATTCTCTGTGGGGGTCTCAAATAACCAAAACTGAGAATTTCCCCAATACATTCCATACCAGGAAGGGAGGGAAAAGAATCACTGGGATAAGATATCTGAACCTTGCCACCTCATCTGTTTATTGTGAGTTGTTTCATTAGTGCAGGAATGAGATGATAAAAAAAAATATTTGTTTAATAGTTCCCTGAAACTGTCTGTATTTTGGGAGTGTAACAGGCTATTTAAATGCTTCTATGTTTCTATATTTGTTCATGGACTCTGGTGGGTCCTTTGCATATTAATCACTTTCTTCAGTGGGAAAAATATAGGCTATCCCACATCTAAAAACCCATATTTTTCTCTGAGTTCTTGTGTGGAATTTGTAAGTGCTGTTAGCATATTTTTGACAAGGTTAAACTCAAGTTATATCTAAACATCATTCATATATTTCCCCAGAGTAAAACTCTTATGTGAGATCAAAAGCCAAAGAAAAAGAGTCTCTTGGGATCCAGCTTCCTTGATTATACTAGTCCATGTGGGTTTATGTTTGTTTGGAGTCGGGATGAAAATGGGATGCATGTGTCCTGGGTTACAGATGCAAAGTAGATACAAAGTATTTTTCTTAAAGATACACTAGAGATGGAGACTATCAGGAAAGACTGAAGATAGAATTGGAATTGAGCTTGAAAGTTTAGGATTTGAAAAGTTGGAGATCAATAGGGACTGAATTTTATGCACTGGGGACATGCTACATAAAAAGGAATTAGAAAATGAGATGTCATGTTTGAGGACAGCAAGTAACCCAGTCTGGCTGGAGCAGTGATTATGTGAAGGAGAGTTGTATGTAATAAGCCTGGGAAAATAGGGTGGATCCAGCTGATGGAGAGTTTAGAAGCCAGTACAATAAAAACTGAATTTTATCCTGGAGGTCACCAGAGCTTTTTTGCTAGAGAGTAACAACATTGTAAAAACTGTGTTTTATATATATTATATAAGGCATTGTATTATATATAGTTTATTGTGTCATAATATGTTATGTATCATAGTTTAACATTATGCTGTGATATAATGTAATAATACTAGTGAATAATAGTATGTATCAATATATAATATACACATTATGAATATTAAATATTCCTAAAGCACAATTTTCACTGTTGTATATATGTTTGTATACACACACACATGATTTTGCTAGCTATATAGAGGATAGATTAGAGAGGGAAGAAGCACAAGGCAGGGAAAACAATTTAAAATATTTTTTTAAAGTCCAGGAGATAGATAATGAGGGCCTGAACTAGGGAGGTGGCCACTTAAGAAAAGGGGACAAGTGTGAGTAATAATTTTGAGAAAAAATTATAATCTATAGCAACTGATTGCATTGAAGAATGAGAGATAATGAGGAGTTGAGAGTGAATCTGAATGACTAAAAGGGTAATGGCAGAAGATAATTTTTTGGCAAGATGACAAGTTCTATTTTGAACATTTTCAATTAGAGATGTCTATGAGACATCCAGTGGGAAATGTCCAGGAGGTAGTTGTCAAAATATAATTGAAGATCAGAAAAGAGACCAGAGCTAGATACAAAGATTTAGGATCATCTGCATAGAGGTCGCACAGAAACTAATGAGATGTATAATATTATGAGAAAAGAAAAGAAAGACCAGTATATAACCTTGGAGCATGTCCATTCTTAGATGGTACTGGTTAAATGATAATTCATCAAGGATGCTGAAAAAATAGCTTGACAAAGTGTTACCAAAGAACAACAACAAGATAGGAGAGAATATTTGGGAGGAGAGGCTGCCAAGTATATCAAAATGATGCAAAGAGATCAGGAAGAATGATGAATGAAAAAAAAAAGCTTTTGGGTTTAACAATTAAATATATATATATATATATATATATATATATATATATATATATATATGTAGAAGGCAGTTTTAATTAAATGATAAGGTAAGTCAGAGCAAAGATGAGTTTTAAGGATGGGAAAGATTCGAGCATGTTTGCAGACTTCAGGACCATAGCCAATAGATAGATTGAAGACTAAAGCCAAAGAGGAAATGATTGGGAAGATACAATCTTCTGAAAGAGATGGGAGAGAATGTGATCAAGAATACAAGTAAAGCTATTGGCTTTGTTGAGAAGGACCACATAACATAAATCTATAATGAACCCAGTCAGCATAGACTGATCAATTATGTATTAGTTCCAATAAATCAGGAAAGTATTAGCCATGAATATTTTTAACTAAAAAGTCAAGCATTTGAGATTTGTTTCGTTTTTATTTACTAAAGTTTTAAACCACTTATTTTTTAAAAGGAAAATTCAGAGATTTTCAGTTATCCAAAACTTGTTGATAATTATGCCTATTTTCTTGGAACTTTATAATCATTAATAATTAACTTCCTTTACTAGAACCAAGAGTCAGATTCAAACAGAATAAATCATATATATATTTTTAATTTTAACATCTTTCCTCTGGTAAGAGGAGCCTGGATTTCAAATATTTTTTTTAATTGTCAATGTTAAACCTCATCTTTTTTTTTTCTCTAGTCTTATATTTATTTTCCTCTTTTCTTGGATCTTATTACCTCTTTTCACTTTCCAGTAAAGCATTTATAGGAATCTAAGATCACATCATCCAAGAAACCAAAGTCTAGTATATTGGTAGCAGAGTACCTAGGAAGACTAGTGTAACATTCCCTTAGGGATAAATAAATGATGGAGGAACCTTTCTTTTCCTCCAAATTCCAGAGGAGATGCAAATAAGCTCTGACTACTTCATACATGCCATGATGCTTTTTACTGTTTGCTGAACTAGTTCTTTATATTAAAAGAACACTCTCCATCCCTTCATTTTCGTCCTGCTAGTTTTGAAGTGTCTTTGAACTATTAGGTTCCTCCATGAGTTTATTGCTTCCTAAGTATACTGTCTTAGAGCCTGGGTTTGATATGAGGCTACTTCCTCTTTGTGTCTTCTTTCTTTTGGCACAAGGATTTGTAAGACCTCACAAGTCATGACATAATGCCCCACTTCTGGGCAATGAACCATTTGCAGGATAACAGAAGCAGTAGCAACTGCCAAAGAGGGAGTTACCTGCACTGAGACAAACCATCAGGAAAAAAAAAAAGAGCCCTCTTGGCATCAGGCTTGTACTTTGTGAAGGTGAAATGTAAAATAGCTACTGAGCAGCTTTGTTGCAATGAGGCTTGCATATTAGTCTTTCAAATCATTATAATCATTCCCTGATCCTTTATTGCTTATTATTTCCCTTCTCTGTATGAATAAAACTGCTGTTCCATATCTGATTTATGTTTATACATTTTTATTGTGTCCCCCTCTTTGAAGAAAATGATTCCTGAGATTTGAGACAAAAATAAAAATGTTCTCAGAATTATGGAATTGGGGGTATTGAGAAGGCAAGTAGCCAGAGAGCAATGAACCTTGGGTAAATCCTGAGAATATGAAAAGGAGATGGATTTTGCCATCTCTTTGGTCTTTGTTTAACAGTGCCTCATTAGCCAGAATATTAGACTAATAGTATATCTTGGTTTATTGTGGAATATTTAATGGACGGAATGGAAAGAAACATTTTTGGTCAGTCTTAAAAGAGGTTGGAGGAACTTGAATGAGACTTTTTGATATAGACATTTTCAATCACTTTTCCATTCCAGAGAGACTAATAAAGGGGAAAAATACTACAAACAACTTTTTGGTGGCTGGCCTTTTACACCTTCCCTAAAAGAAAAATTATCAAAAGGACAATTCTGTTTCTTGAGTGCCAAGTGAACAATTTTGATTTATAACTCTCTAGAATAGGACCATAAAGAACCTTGATTCATCCAGGACTGATTGAAATCTATTTAAGCAGGGAGGAGTAAGATGAGAAGTTGGACCTGTGTGTAATGTAATGACAACATAGATCTGTGACAAGGTATACCTGTTGGCAACATGCCAGTTAACTGCCAGCTTGTTGTTAGGACATTCCCTGCTTCGTTAGCCTTGACTCCATCATTTGTATCAATTGATAATTCATTACCTTTTAGCTGCTATTCATGTAATGGTGATCAAGTACTTATAGTAGATAATAGATCTAGGCCTAGACTTGATTTACATCCAATACAAGAACACCATGTTTGATAATGAAGGTGGTAGCTTATACATATGTGAGAGTTGTTTTCCCTTTCCTTCCTTAATCCTAGTTTGGTAGGATATGTGGCTAAATTCTGAGAAGAGAGGAGGGGAAAAGAAGATAATGAGGAAGAATTAAAACTAGTCCTAAAAGATAAAGGGTGGCAGGATTTGTAACATTATTAAATAATAACAACTAGCATTTATATAGCCACTTGTAAAAGGTTTACAAAGCACAAAAAGCTATTTTTTCTAACTTATACCTGAGGAAACTGAGGCTGAGAAAAATCAAATCGTTTGTGCAAGGTCATACAGCTGAGGCAGAATTTAAACTTTGCCTAAAAATATCCATCATGGGTTTATAAAAACCTGAGTTAAGTCACATCTTTGACACATACTAATTATGTCAAATCATTTAACCTTTTTGTGATCCAAGCATCTCTCTATGATTAAGTTTCAGAGTTATTGTACAGGGTTCCTTAACCAATGAAATCACAGGCTAGTTAAAAAGCAAAGATCACCATGTTGCTCCCCATTAAAAAATTCAGCAACTCTTTTTTAATGACAGAATTAAGTCCAGACAACTTGGCATTTGAGGTACTCAATAATATAGCCTTATCTTATTTCCTTCTGCCTGTCTGTCTGTCATTCTGTCTCTATGCTTCTGCTTCTCTCTCTTTCTCTGTCTCTTTCCATCTTTTTCTCTGTCTCTCTGTCTCTGTTTCCCTCCCCACTTCCTGTGTGCATATGTTTCTGTATTTGTCTTTCTCTGTCTCTTTCTCTCCTTTTTCCTCTCTGTCTCTTTCTCATCTCATTTGCTCTACATACATCTAGACAGTGTTCACTGTGTTTCAAATAAATCATGTGTATTTTTGTGCCTTTGTCCTTCTCACTGCATTAACACGCCCAGTGCTAATATACTCATTACTTTTCTTCATGGACTTATTGTTAAGGATCAGCTCAAATCTCAACTCTTCTATGAAGTCTTCCTCAGTCCCTTTACCACTTAGTGGACTTCAGTGGATTTACTGATCTTTAGATCCCATAAGTTATGATTAACCAAATTATTTATTTGGCATTTTAATTAATCAAAATTTATTAATAATCTACTATGTACCAGGAACTATGCTAAATTCTGGGGAAACAAAAAGAAGCAAAAGAACTTTCAGGAGCAGAACCAAGATATCAGAGTGAAGCCAGGAAGCTGCTCAAGCTTTCCAAGTATCCCTTGGAAACAACATGAAATCAAGTCTCTGAACAGATCCTGTAATGACAGTCAATGAAGAGGCAGAATGAAGCAATTTTACAGTTTGATACCTTGAAAGAAATTCAGGGAATGTCAGTCTTATTTGTATAAAAGGGGAATGCAGTCCAGCTCAGACAGTGTCCAGGCAAGCCAGAAGAGAGGCTCTTAATCACAGCATGGATCAACTGAAACTTCTTGATCCTGGCTCATTAAAATAGTAGTATAGCAAACTAATGGAGCAGTCTCCAGTCCCAGCAAAGGAGACAAATTGCTATCTCTGGGAACCAGGCAACTACAGGCAGGGCTAAGATGTGAGAAAGCCACCAAATACAAGAGAACCCTGAGCTTAAAGCCAAAGCTGAAAGGCACACAAAAAACTTGGGACAGTGCTCCCTGCTTCCCCAGAAGCAGAGCTTTTCAAAGTCAAGAAATAGGAAGAGAAAAAGAGAGAGAGAGAGAGAGAGAGAGAGAGAGAGAGAGAGAGAGAGAGAGAGAGAGAGAGAGAGAGAGAGAGATGGAGAGAGAAGGGGGGTGGGGGGAAGAAAAGAAGAAAATGAGCAAGAAACAAAAAGAACCTTGATCATAGAAAACTATTATTGTGACAGGAAAGACCAAAACATCAACTAAAAAGAGGAAAAAATGACTATATGTGAAACTTCAAAGTAAGATATAAATTGGTCTCAAACCCAAAGAGCCTTCTTGGAAGATCTCATAGAGGATTTTAAAAGTTAAACAAGAGAAGTACAAGAAAAAATGGGAAAAGAAAATGATAGGTATGCAAGAAAGAGTCAACAGTTGGGAAAGAAAACACAAAAGTTAACTGAAGAAAAAAAATCATAAAAATACAATTGGCCAAATGCAAAAAAAGAGAAAGAAATCACTGAAGAAAACACCTTTAGAAATAGAATTAGTCAAATGGAAGAGGTGCTACAAAATCTAACTGAAGAAAAATCATACATGAAAAGCTATAACTGGGAAAATGGAAGCTAATGAATATGAAACATCAAGAATCAGCCAAATAAACTAAAAGAATGAAAAAATAGAATAACATGTAAAATACCTCATTGGGGAAAAAATTTGACCTGAATAATAGATTCAGGAGAGAAGACTCCAAGAAAGATTGTAGCAAAATCCCAGAACTGTGAGGTTAAGGAGAAAATATTATAAGCTGCCAGAAAGAAACAATTCAAGTATAGAGGAGCCACAGTCTGGATATATATATATAAAGGACTGGAGAGCCTGGAATACCATCTCTTGGACTAAAAGCAAGAATCAAGTAGCCAACAAGACTGAGCATAATCTTTCAGGGAAGGTGATGGACCTTCAATGACATAGTCAACTTTCAATCATTTTTGATGAAAAAAAATTAACAAAAAAAAATTGATCTCTGAGAGAAGCATAAAAAGTTAAATTGGAAAAAAAATATTATTTAAAGATTAAATTGTTTACATTTAATGAGAATGATGGGAAGATGATATTTGTAACTCAAGAATGGTATCTTTCATTAGGGCAGATAGAAGAGTATACACAGAGGGTATGGACATAAATTGACTTTGATGTGATGATGATATTTTTTAAAAAAGGAATGTAGGGATAGCAGATGCTTGCAGTGGATAGGCCTTGAAGTCAGGAAGACTTAAGTTCAAATCTGGCCTCAAACACAACGTTTACTAACAGTGTGAACCCTTGGGAAGTCATTTACCCCCAATGTCCTTACCAAAATAAAAAAAGTAAATGTTTATATTCAGTAAAGTAAATGCTTATATTCAGTAAAGATGAAAGGGAAGTAAAGTGGAGTAAATTAGTAGGTGGAGTAGAGGGAAAGAAGAAAAGGGAAAAGCATTGTATGAAGTTTAATCTCCACAGATTTGAGTCAAAGAGGGAATAATATACATAATTACTTGAGTATAGAAATTTATCTTATAGGGAAGTAGAGGGAGAAAGGGGAAAGAAAAAGGGAGGGGCTGGATAGAAGGTTGGGTAGACACCAGAGAAAGGAGTAAGAGAAAGGAGGAAGGCAGATTGAGGGAGGGGTTGGTCAGAAATAAAACACTGCTGAGAAGGGACAGGGTGGAAAGAAAAAAAATGTATAAAACAAGGGGGAAAAACAGTTGGTAATCATAACTATGAATGCAAATGGGATGAACTCTCCCATAAAATGGAAGTAGATAGCAGAATGAATTAAAGACTGGAGTCCTTCAATATGTAGTTTACAAGAAACATGTTTGAAACAAAGAGATAAAGAGTAAAGGTAAAAGGCTGTAGTGAATATATTATGCTTTAGCTAAAGCAAAAACAAACAAACAAACAAACAAACAAAAAAAAAAAAAAACGGGCCAACATTTCTGATTGCAGACAAAGCAAAAGCAAAAATAGATCTAATTAAAAGATAAAAGGAAGGAAGCTACATGTTATTAAGAGGTACCATAGACAATGAAATAATATCAATACAAACATATATGCACCAAATAGTATAGTATTCAAATTCTTAGAGGAGATGTTAAGTAAGTTATAAGAAGAAATAGACAACAAAACTATACCAGTGGCTGACTTAGTGGTGACAAGCAAACAAATATATACAAAGCAACTTGGATAAATAGAAAATAATTTATTGAGAGGGCATTGCATTTAAGAGGAATTGGAAAAGACTTCCTTTAGAAGGTAGGATTTTAGTTGGGAATTAAAGGAAATCAAGGAAGTCAGTAGTCTGGATGGAGAATAAAGAGTATTCCAGGCCTGGCAAAGAGGATTTCTGGAAAAGAGAGATAGAGTGTCTTATTTGTGAAACATCTGGTTTCACTTGATCAAAGAGTAGTTCTCTAGGAGCAAGATAGGACTCCAGGATTTGTTGAACATCTAGCTTGTGAGAGCCCTAAGGGCATGGGACAGGCCCTTTTTTGCATATGCATGTGACTTTTTTTGCATATGGCATACATATGTTAGATACTCAATAAATATTTCTTATACATTTTTTCTTTTACTAGAATCCCTTCAGAATAATTCAACAAGGAAGGGTATACTTAATATTGTCTTAATACCCAATGCAGAGAAAGTTTGAATCATTCATGCATCATCACACAGTAAGTGAATATCAAAGTTGGTCAAGAGGTCAAAACACTAAACCTTTGTCTTTTGAAGTCCCAGTGCTATCATTGTTTCAGATGCCAAAATACTAATCCACTGATTTTTGTGTTTGCACAGCTCTAAAACAAGCTGTGCAGAATTTTCTGCAGTCATTGAACAGTTTCAGAAGGCCTTAGGAAAAAAGATCTTGTCAAGTGATTGTTATATTTCTGAGGGCTTTTCATAATACATTTCTGCAAATTTTGTAAATTTTGCCTCATTCAATCTTTAATGTTCTTAATTTCTGAGATGGGTAAAGAAAAGAGTTCCACATAGCCATAAACCTATAGTGAGAAAATTATACTATCCATAGAAGAATAAAAGAAGAAATATACTTTCAGATAATGAGAAAGGGAGGGGATTTTCTGAAATTATCTTCTTTTCTCTTTATCCTCTTTTTTTCCCCTTCTCCTTCTCTTTTTCCTTCTTCTGCTCTTTTTCTTTCTATTTTGTTTTAATATGGCTCTCCTGATTTTGCCCAGGCTGGAAATACAGTTCCTCACCAGCCAAACCTTACTGGCAATTGGCACAGAAGCTTTTACCTGCTCCATTGAAATCCTGGGCTGATTCACACTTACTTAAGCATCCTGGGAGGCCTCAGCTCACAGGTGGGGTCGGAAACTCATCATATTGGCCCAAACTTAGTGTGGACACACAACTAGCTTTCAGTGGATTACTTTCACTCTCTATATTTATCTCCCCAGAACTTAGAAAAAGTACCTGGCACATAGTAAATGCTTGACAAATGCTTGCTGATTACTGAGTGACAATGGCAGACAGATTGTCTGAAAGTAACAGTAGGAGTGAGGAGTATGTTGCTTCCTCCTCATAACCTTTTGTATTTGTGAGGATTGACGGATCTTGGAGAGGGTGCCAAGAGGTAACAATATCTCCAGGAGAAAAGCAGGTTTCAGTGAGCATCAGAAAAAGGAAGGAAGATGAGAACAAGAAATCTCTGATCATAAGGTCATAGAAGGACCATCAAGGATTTTCACTTTATAGATGAGCAAACTGGAATGCAGAGAAGTAAGATAATTTGCCCAAATTACAATGGCAAAAAGAAGGAAAGCAAGATTTCAAATTCAAGTCCTCTGGCTCTAAAGTCAGCCATCTTCCCACTGTACTGCAACAGAGGAAGTTTTTAGAAGGAAGAATAGGATAGTACATTGAGGATGGCTTGAGTTGGTTTTTTGAGTTTACTATGAGAAAATTGACAGCAGAGGAGGCCACTGCAGCTATCAGCTAATCCACCCCATTTACTGTTCCTTATTGATATGTGTGGTAAGGTACCTAGGTCAAGTGGCTTGAACAGAAAAGGGTAGTCTGCTCCATTCTCATGGAAAAGTCCCCCTAAAGAAGAGTCTGATGGCCATAGAAATCTGGTAGAGAATTCCAGTGGACCGGTCTAACAGGAGACAACAGGGAGGAAGAGGGTTGCCCTTAAGAAGGAAACCACTCCCCACCCTGAGATGTTAGTATCTGGGGCTAAGCCCCAATTATCTTGTGCTAGTTCTAGTTTTATTCTAAAATATCCCAAATAATTAAAATCAAATCATTTAAATTATGTTCCTAGTTTACATTTTTACTCTTGAATCCAGGAAATTATTTTGTTTATTTTTAGCTACACTTTTCCCAATTATTTTTTTAAACTTCATATTCATCACCTTATTTTTTCCCAAGAACCTTCATACTCTCTTTTATTGATCCAACATCTGTGTTGGATAGCATGGGTTTTTATTATTATTCCTATGTTACAGATGAATTTAAGACACAGATTTACAAGCCTAGGATCTAAAAAGACACTGGAAATTGGCTAATGCTGCTTTTCAGGATTGTTTTAAATGATAACAATTAGTCAGGCATTTGGATTGGATATTTGGAAATACAGCACCTGAAACTTAGAACTCAGGATATAGAATTCTACGATCATGCCCATATGTTAAATACTTTTTTTTTTTTTTTTTTTTTTTTGCTATATTGGCAGCTAAGTGACCATAGAGGGCTGGAACTTTGGAGATGTATACTTGAAACAAGGTGTTAATTCAGTGGAACTGATGAGATGATGGTTCTCTACTATACATATACTTAGTACTTAGTAAGGTGATGTAATGGTTCTCTAGTTCACACATATTCAGCATACTGTAATGATGTAATTGTAATAGGGTATTTAAACTGGGAACAAAGTCAAACTCAGACAGAGACTGGTTGAGACTGTCAGACCATCAGACTGCTGGAGGAGACTAGGTCAGACTATGACAGACACAGACTGTGAAGGAGACAATAAAGACTTTGGACTTTATTCTAGACCATTCTCTTGGTGTCTGTCCTGCTGAGAGCAAGGCCCTTCCAGAGAACCTCCAGAAAGCTAGTCCAAACATTACAAATAACAATGGAAGAGATTTTGACTATATTATTCTGCAATATTCCTATGTACATCTCCATGTCCAGGGCAGACAAAAGAAAAAAGATTTTTAATTGCACCTGGGATTTCATTCATATAGAGAACACCTAGTGAAGAACTTATTCTACCAATTATAGCACTGTTCCTGCAATTTAGTCTTAGAGACTTATCAGGGGGAGGATGAGGCCAGAGCCAAGATAATGGAGAGTAGATACATTTTTTCTGAGCTCCTCCTAGTGTCCCTTAGATCAACACCAGATCAAGACTCTGAACTAGTCTTGGAATGACAAAACCCACAAATATTTGGAGTGTAACAAATTTCCAGCAGAAGATATTTTGGAAGAACTTCAGAAAAGATCTGTTTCAATTGGGCAGGGTGGAAGGCATCCCTGCACTGGGAAATCTCCTGGGAAGCTCTTAGGCTACTCTGTCCTAGTTACAAGCCAGTGAATCAGCAGATTAGCTGTGACATATAATGAGCCTCTGAACTCCAGAAAAATGGGGGACCTGGCCAGGCCAACAACAGAAATCAGTCAGCAGCACTGGCTCCAGAGCAACCTAAAGGAGGTGTCACCTAAGGAGGAAGCTTGGGACAATCTCCCCTTTGCCCTAAGCACAGATATCAACCTTTTAAAAGCAAGGAGCAAAAATGCAAAAAAGAACTCTGACCATAGATAGCTTTTAGGAGAAAGAAAAAAAAACAGAACCCAAACCCTGAAGCTCCTAAAGTCCAATCATCTCTAGATGAAGCTCCAAAGGGTGATATGAGTTGGTCCCCATCTCACAAGGCTCTCTTGGAAAAATTCAAAAAGGATCATAAAAGAGAGTTAGAAGAAAAATGGGGAAAGGAAATGAGAACTTTTCAAGAGAGTTTGGAAAAGAAAAAACAGAAATTATCTGAAGAACTCCTTAAAAGAATAGATTTGATGAAATAGAAAAAACATATAACTCTTTACAAAATAGATATGAAAAAGAAACCAATTCATTGAAAAAACAGAATTTATGAAATGGAAAAAAAAAATGCATTGAACAAAATACTTCATTTAAAAGTTCAAATAGCCAAATGCAAAAGGAGATAAAAAAGCTAACTGAAGAAAATAATTCACTAAAAATTAGAAATGAACAAATGGAAGTGAATGACTCAATGAGACTCCAAGAATCAAACAAACAATGCCCCCCCAAAAATGTAAAAAAATAGAAGAAAATTAAAATGTCTAATTGGAAAAACAACTGACCCAGAAAATAGATCTAGAAGAGAAAATATAAGAATTTATTGGACTTCCTGAAAAACATGATGAAAAAAAAAGAGATTAGACAACATCTTTCAGGAAATCATCAATGCCCTAGAACCAGGAGGGGATTGGGGGGGCAGATAAAATAGCCATTGAAAGAATTCACCAATTACCTCCTGAAAGAGATCCCAAAATGAAAACTCCTAAGAACATCCTAGCTAAATTTCAGAATTATCAAATCAAGGAGAAAATATTTCAAGCAGTCAGAAGGAAACAATTCAAATATTGAGGAGCCACCATTAGGATTACCCAGGATTTCGCAGCTTCCACTTTAAAGGATTGAAGGTCATGAAATCTGATATTCTAAAAGGCAAAGGAACTTGGATTACAGCCAAGAATCAACCATCCAGCAAAACTGAGCATTATTTTTCAGGGGAAAAGTTGGACATTCAATGAAACAGGTGAATTTTATTTATTTCTTATGAAAAGATCAGAGCTGAATAGAAAATTTGATCTTCAAATAGAGAACTCAAGAAAAACATTAAAAAAAATAAAAAGGAAAGGAAAAAATAATTTTCCTTCAAAAGTTAAAAAGCTTATTTCCCTATATAGTAAAATGATATGTTTAACTCTTCAGATCTGTATCTCTATTATGGGTATATTTAGAGGGTTCAGGTATAATTTGATTTTATTGTGATGATATGAAAAAGAAACTAGAGGAGGAAAGGGGATTCTTTTGAAAGAGGAAAATGGAATTAAAATGGGATAAATTATATCTCATGAAGAGGCAAAAAAGACTTATTACAATTGAGGGAAAGAAGGGAAGGGAATGAGCATTGTGTGAATCTTACTCTCATCAGATTTGACTCAAAATCAGACAAATTTAGATTTACAGAGAAGCTTTTCTCACTTTATATGGAAGTAGGAGGGGAAAGGGGAAAGGAAAGAGAGAGGCTAATAAAAAGGAGAACAGAAGGAGGAGGAAGGTATAAGAAAGGGGGAAGGGCTGTAAAAGGGGAGGGCTGTTTGAGGGAGGGAGTTGTCAGAAGCAAAATACTGGGGAGGAGGGAAAGGGGGAAAGGAAAAAGAAAAGTAAACTGGGAGAAAACAAGATTGCAGAAATCCTAAAGAATGAGTGCGTGAAACAACAAATCATAGAGACAATCAATAATTTCATCCAAGAGAATGACAATAATGAGATAACATACCAAAATTTATGGGATGCAGCCAAAGCAGTTTAGTATAAAATAGAGAAAGAGAAGATCAATGAATTGGGCTTGCAACTGAAAAAACTAGAAAAAGAACAAATTAAAACTTTCCAATTAAATACCAAATTAGAAATTCTGACACTTAAAGAAGAGATTAATTAAATGGAAAGTAAGAAAATTATGGAATTAATAAAACTAACATTTGGTTTTATGAAAAAACCAACAAAATAGATAAAGTTTTAGTGAATTTTATTGGGAAAAGGAAGAAGAAAATCAAAATTTTGGTATCAAAAATGAAAAGGGAGAACTTTCCACCAATGAAGAGGAAATTAGAGCAATAATTAGGAGTTATTTTGCTCAACCATATGTCAACAAATCTGATAATCTAAGTGAAATGGAGGAATACTTACAAAAATATAGATTTCCCAGGTTAACAGAAGAGGAAATAAATTACTTAAATAGTCCCATTTTAGAAAAAGTAATTAAATAAGAAGTAATTGAATCAACTCCTTAAGAAAAAATATAGAGGGTCAGATCAATTTATATGTAAATTCTACCAAACATTTAAAGAACAATCAATTCAAATATTATGCAAACATTTTTTAAATAGCAAAAGAATGAGTCCTACCAAAATTCTCTTCTGACATAGATATGGTGTAGATATTAAATTAATAATTAATTAATTAAAACCAGGTAGTATCAAAACAGAGAAAGAAAATTATAGACCAATTTCCCTACTGAATATTAATGCAAAAATATTAAATAAAATATTAGCAAAGAGATTACAACCAATCATCCCCAGGGTAATACACCATGACTAAGAAGGATTTATACCAGGAACACAAGGCTGGTTCAAAATTAAGACAACTATTAGCATAATTGACTACAACAATAACCAAACTAACAAAAATCACATGATTATCTCAATAGATGCAGAAAAAGCATTTGACAAAATCCAGCACCAATTCTTATGAAAAATACTAGAGTATAGAAATAAATGGAGTTTTCCTTAAAATGATAAGTAGCATCTATTTAAAACCATCAGCAAGCATTAGATGTACTAGGGACAAATTAAAACCATTCCCAACAAGAACAGAGGTGAAACAAGATTGTCTACTATCACCATGACTATTCAGTATTGTATTAGAAATGTTGGCTTTTGCAATAAAAGAAGAAAAAGGAATTAGAGTAGATAACAAGGAAGCCAAAATATCACTCTTTACAGATGGCACACTTAGAGAATCCTAGAGAATCAACTAAAAAACTTCTAAAAACAATTCACAACTTTAGCAAAGGTGCAGGATACAAAATAAATCCACATAAATCATCAGCATTTTTATATATTACCAACAAAATCCAGTAGCAAGAGATACAAAGAGAAATTCCATTTAAAATAACTGTAGGTAATATAAAATATAGGTGAGTCTACTTGCCAAGGCAAAGTCAGGAATTATATGAATACAGTTACAAAACACTTTCCACACAAATAAAGTCAGATCTAACCAATTGGAAAAATATCAAGTGCTCATGGGTAGACTGAGCTAATATAATAAAAATGGCAATACTACCTAAATTAATCTACTTATTCAGTGCCATATAAGTCAAACTCCCAAGAAATTAATTTACAGATTTAGAAAAATAATAACAAAGTTCATCTGGAAGAACAAAAGGTTAAGAATTGCAAGGGAATTAATGAAAAATTGCAAATGAAGTGGCCTACCTGTACCAGATCTAAAACTATATTATAAAGCAGCAGTCACCAAAACCAACTGATATTGGCTAAGAAATAGTTGATCAGTGAGAGTAAGAGTAAGTGTAAGAGAGTAAGTGACAGTAAGAGTAGTTGATCAGTGGAATAGGTTAGGTTCACAGAATAAACTAGACAATGACTCTAGTAATCTAGTATTAGACAAACCCAAAGACCCTAGCTTTTGGGATAAGAGCTCATTATTTGACAAAAACTGCTGGGAAAATTGGAAATTAGTATGGCAAAAACTACGCATTGACCCACTCCTGACACTACATACCAAGCTAAGGTCAAAATGGGTTCATGATTTAGACATAGTGATATTATAAGCAGATTAGGAGAAAAAAAGGATAGTTTATCTCTGAGATCTGTGGAGTAGGAAGGAATTTATGGCAAAAGAGGTGTTGGAGTACATTATTAAATATAAAATAGAAATTTTTGATTATATTAAGTTAAAAGATTTTTGTACAAACAAAACGAATATAGACAAGATTAGAAGGGAGGTAATAAACAGAAAAATTTTTTACATTCAACGGTTCTGATAATGGCCTCATTTCTAAAACATATAGAGAATTGACTCAAATTTATACAAATTCAACTATTCTTGGATAAATGCTTAAAGTATATGCAAAGAGTATTTTCAGATGAAGAAATTGAAATCATTTCTAGTCATATGAGAAGGTGTTCTAAATTACTATTGATTAGAAAAATACAAATTAAGATAACTCTGAGGTACCACTATACACCTCTCAGTTTGGCTAAGATGACAGGAAAGGAAAATGACAAACATTGGAAGTGATGTGGAAAAACTGGGACACTGATACATTGTTGGTGAAGTTGTGAACGGATGCAACCATTCTGAAGAGCAATTTGGAACTATGCTCAAAAAGTTATCAAACTGTACATAACCTTTAACCCAGTAGTGCTTCTACTGGGCTTATATCCCAAAGAGATCTTAAAGGAGGAAAAGGATCCACATGTGCAAAAATGTTTGTGGCAGCCCTCTTGTAATGGCTAGAAAGTGGAAACGGAGTGGATGTCCATCAATTGGAGAATGGCTGAATAAGTTATGGTATGTGAATGTTAAGAAATATTATTATTCTGAAAGAAATGACCAACAGCATGATTTCAGAGAGGCCTGAAGAGACATGAACTGATGCTGAGTGAAATGAGCAGAACCAGGAGATTATCATACACGGCAACAACAAGACTTATACGATGATCAATTCTGATGGACGTAACTTTTCTCAGAAATGAGATGATTCAAACCAATCCCAGTGATCTTGTGATGAAGAGAGCCATCTACACATAGAAAGAGGACTGTGGGAACTGAATGTGGATCACAACATAGTATTCTCACTTTTTTAGTGTTTACTTTCTCATTCTTTTCCCTTTTTGATCTGATTTTTCTTATGCAGCATGATAATTATAGAAATATGTATAGAAGATTTGCACATGTTTAACATATTTGATTACTTGCAATCTAGCGAAAGGGGTAAGGGGGAGGGAATTTGGAACACAAATTTTTGAAAGGGTCAATGTTAAAAAATTATCCATGCATATGTTTTGAAAATAAAAAAAAAGCTTTAAATGATATTTTTTTAAAAAAGAAAGTTACCAGGGGCATTGAGATATTAAGTAGACTAAATAATGTATCCAAGTTCATACAGCCAATGTGTGGCAGAAATAGGTCTTGAACCTGAGATTTCATGACTTCTAGGACAGCTCTTCATCTCAATTCTTAATCTGCTTTTTATGCTGCCTCTTGTAACATAATAATTTATTGTAATAAAAGTATATATTTAAATGGCATGAAAAATAAAACCTAATGATCTAATTAAAATCATAATCAGGCCAAGATAAATAGCCTGATTTTGCATATAGGAATCTAGCCCCAGAATTGAGAAAACATGGTTATGACATTCAGATTCATGTCCTGCCTTGGACATATTCTAGCTATCAAGTACAAGAAACTTAACTTCACAATAACTCAAATAGCTCTCAAAGACTAAAAATTGCAGAATAGTTAGAATAAAAGGCAAACTTCATTGATAGAATTTCCATCCTAGAAGCTCCCTTTACCAATGAAATTACAGATCCAGGAACCAGCCTTACTTCCTCCTCTTCCCCCCCAAAAAATAATCAGATGAAAGGCTAATTATGGCTTCTCTTTAATGGTTGATATTTTATTGCATTTTTAGCTCCAAAGCACTGAAGTATACATTTCCTCTTTTATTCTTCACAATGACCTTGTGAGAAGTAGGTAATATAAATTACACTATAACCATTTTGCCTATAGTTAAGTGGAAAATTCAGTGACAAATCCAAATCTTCTGATCTTCTGATCACCAAAAAAAAAGCTCCTCCAATGGTAAACAAGCACAGACAACAGTCATGGATAGATTCTAATCTACATTGCTTGAGAGAACATCCAAACTGGCAAGGTCACAGAAATGCCTGAGTTTTAAATTGTCAATCAGATAATAAGCAGTTTTTAAGTATCTACTATGTGCCAGGCACTGTTCTAGGCTCTAGAGATAAAAAGACAGACAAAAAATAGAACTGGTTCTCATCAAGCTCACAATCTAATAAGGAAGACAACATGAAAACTAGTATATACAAGCAACGAGGTAGAGTAGTGAGTAGAACACTGGGTTTGGACTCATGAAGATTCATTTCCCTGAGTTCAAATCTGATATCAGACTCTATTTGTATAGTCCTGCTTAAGTCATTTAACCCTATTTCTCATGGACAAGGAACTAGTGAGCTACTTAGAAGCTTTGCCCAAAACCTCCAAATAGGGAGACATAATGAAAATAATAAATCAAGCCCCAATTTGTGGTGTTTGCCAATTTTCAAGGTATAAATGCTTATGCTTAAAATTTAACAGTTGCCTCTCTTGAGCCAGTAGACATGGTCTCAGTAAACAACTATAGAAAAAGCACTAGCAGGAAGGAGGAACAGGAATGTCATATCACAAACTTTAAAAAATTAAAACTATTTTAATTTAAATGGTTTCCTTGTTAATTCTGTATATTTGAAAATATTATTCAGAGAAGGGGCCCACAGGCTTTACTAGGATTGCTAGAAAATCCCTCAAACCAGAGGTCCTAAAGCCTTTTTGGAGAGTATTTACTCCCAATTTGGTCTGTTTAATTGGAGGCTAATAAATCAAGAGTCAAAGCTGAAAGATAAAGGTTTAATTAGCATCAGCTAATAAGCAAGTGGATAGCAATAACCCTAAACAAAGTGAGATGCATAAATATATAAGATTTTATATATCCTTACAAAGACATTACTAGCAAAAAGGGAAATTCAATCAATCATGTGAGGCTGCTTGGCCACTTTCCTTATTTGAGAGGTAAAGGAATACAGGCAGAATAATTTTGGAAGAAACATATTAATCTTGGAATCTTAGGAATTATCCAAGAATGGATGTGTTCCTGTGAGATAAAGTTTTTGATGTAATTAATCTTATTAGAACATCCTATTAAGGCAATAAATCTCTAAGCCAGTGGAATCTTCCCTTCAAGAGAGAATCAGTCTGGCTCATCCTGATTTTACCAGACTAAGGATCTCTATTTATACACCCCTGTAACTCTGTTTCTCTGGTCTAAAAGGTTACTTTTTTCTGGGAGGATGTTTTCCCCTGTTTTATAGTGCATAATATTTTGCTCCACATCTTCCACTCTATCAGAGGAATTTATGTCACAAAAAAAGATAAAGAATCCTTGCTCTAAGAGAAGTACCCTGGTTCAAAAATGATTTTATGCTTAATTACTCTGTTATCATTATTCAAACTATCCAATGTTACACAACAATCCTTGAAGTTGTCCTCCTACCTGCATTGACTTCCCCCTTTTGCTTACCCTATACATCAGCTGCTTCCTCAAGAATTAGTTCCCAGAGAATACACACCAGGAGTAGGAGCTACTATTTTTGTTCAGTAAAAATGGTGGAAAGTAGTATAAAAAACATTCGGTTTGGAATCACAAGTTGGGGTTCCCATCTTTCCTCCTATATCAATTCATTATATGACACTGGGCAAATCACTTAATTTCTCTGAGCCTTGGTATCTCTACCTAAACTTGGGGATAATTATATTCTACTTTTCAGAGCTGAGGTGAGAAAAACACTTGTAAACCTTAAGGTGTTAGATGCATATGAGAGCTACTAATTTGCCTTAATCTTTCATCTCTTCTGATCTTCATCTACACTTCTATCATTATCCACTGCTGAACTTTAGAACAAGATCAGATCTTAGTGGTGATATAGGTTAATTCCCTGCTTGTTGAGTGACATTCCTGAAAAATGATCATTAGCTTTCTTTTGAATACTTTCAGGGACGGAGGAGATTTCTATCTACACAAGGTAGTTCAAATCATTAAAAAAACAAAACAAACAAACAAACAAACAAACAAAAAAACAAACCCTAATTGTTAGGAAGTTCTCCTTTCCATTGAGTCATAATTTTTTTCTCTCTGTAAATTGATAATAATAATTAAAGCATTCATGTAGCACTTTGAGATTTGCAAACCACTTTACATATGTTAATTAATTTGATCCTAACACCTTATGATGTGGGTACTATCATTGCCCCCGTTTTACAGATGAAAAAAATTAAAATTGAGAGAGATTAAGTGATTTGTCCAAGGTCACCTAGCTAGTGACTTCTTATCTGTTGATCCTAGCTCCTTCTGGAGCATATGATAGCCTTTCAAATAATTGGAAGTTATTACCTCACCTTTTCCCATCTAAATCTCTTCTTCACTCCAGTATGCCTTTAGAAGATCACATAGAGTGGTTTAGAATAATTTCATGCTGGTTCTGGGCAGATTTTACTCTGTCCAAGATTCCCTTTAAACATGACATCCAGAACTGAACACAATGCCCAGAAGTGCTCTGACTCAGAGTATAATAGGATCCTTACTTCCCTTTTTCTAATTGTTTTATTAATGCAGCTTAAGATTGAATTTGATTTTTTTTAAAAAATCACCATCTTCTATGTTTAATTCTTATTTTGGTGGTTTTTCAGTCGTGTCCAACTCTTCATAATGCCTTTTGGGATTTTCTTGGCAAAGATACTGGATTGGTTTGCCATTTCCTGGACCAGCTGATTTTAGAGATGAGGAAACTGAGACAAACAGCTACATCATGTCTCAGTGCCAACTGAAAAATGCTCAGGAATTCATCATATAACCTATTATCCAGATTTTCTATTTAGTTGATATCTCTATAGAAAACTCCCCATTGTGATATTCCTTTCTATTTCTCCATTACTTTATCTTCTTTCACATGTTTTCTTATCATGTTTTACCTTTCACATTTCCATATGTAAATATATTTACTTGAAAGAAGTGCTATTCCTCCATTTCTTTTAAAAAATCTGCTTTTACTTCTTATTCCCCCCAATATATACCTCTGTATACTTTGTAATAGATTGACACCAGCCTCATTTCCTTCCTCATCTCTATATCTTGTAGCTTCTCTGACTTTCTTCAAGTGCCACCTAAAATCCCACTTTCTACAAGAAGACATTCCTGTTCCTCCTTCCTGCTAGTGCTTTTTCTATAGTTGTTTACGAAGACCATGTCTACTGGCTAAAGAGAGGCAACTGTTAAATTTTAAGCATAAGCATTTATACCTTGAAAATTGGCAAACACCACAAATTGGCGCTTGATTTATTTTTGTTGACTGTCTAGAATCTAGAATGGAAAGTAAAGAAAAACTGTTAGCAAGGCAGAATAAACATAAAACTGTGTAATGGAGTCATTTGTTAAATTTTTATCAGCATACCCTTACTTTCCTCTATTGATTCTCTCCAAGCTAATGTGTATATTTTGTTTGTACAAGTTGTTGCTTAGTTATTTTCATTATGTCTCCCTATTTGGAGTTTTTTTGGGCAAAGTTTCTAAATATCTCACTAGTTCCTTCTCCATGAGAAATAGGGTTAAATGACTTAAGCAGAACTATACAAATAGAATCTGATATCAAATTTGAACTCAGGGAAATGAATCTTCATGAGTCCAAACCCAGTGTTCTACTCACTACTCTACCTCGTTGCTTGTATATACTAGTTTTCATGTTGTCTTCCTTATTAGATTGTGAGCTTGATGAGAACCAGTTCTATTTTTTGCCTGTCTTTTTATCTCTAGAACCTAGAACAGTGCCTGGCACATAGTAGATACTTAAAAACTGCTTATTATCTGATTGACAATTTAAAACTCAGGCATCTCTGTGACCTTGCCAGTTTGGATGTTCTCTCAAGCAATGTAGATTAGAATCTATCCATGACTGTTGTCTGTGCTTTTTCTTAAGTTTACCATTGGAGGAGCTCTTTTTTTTCTTCTTTTTTCTTTAGTATTATAAGAATACCAGTAGAATATATAGGCCATCCAACATGTACTCTAACAACATAGCCATACTATCTTCTTTTTTTCATTAAATATTTCTTTAATCACATCTTTTAGAAGTTAATTGGTATAAAATATATAGTCACACATTGTGAAAATACCTCTGCTCATTTACCTTTGAGGTACATAAAATTTTATTTATTTAGATTCAAAACTAGAAAACTGAAAACATTAGAAATAGAAGCAAAATCAAGGAGAAAGTAGTGATCTTGGACTATAGAATAAAAACAGAGAACAGAAACAAAAGAAAAGTGATTTTTGTATAATAATGATGACGCTGAGTGAAAGGATATGAAAGCATTCATGAAATTACAAAATAACTTTACATTTGTCTTTCCAAATGTCTGCAGAAAAATGTTTTGAGTTTATCAGAGGAAAACTACTACTCTATAAATAAACTTTTACAGGATATCTTTTTTGTTGAGGTGACATAATCAAATATATATTTAACAGTTCATTCAGATCTTTGCTTCAGGGAGATAAGAGAAATTGAACCTGGGCTTCAGGAATAACACTACTTGGAATGATAATGGAAGCTCAGTTTCAAGAGGGATATAATTCTGAGCAGCCCCTATCACTGAGCTTGACTATGTTATAGTAAAGCAAATAGAAAGGATGCATGCAAGGAAGGAAGGAAGGAAGGAAGGAAGGAAGGAAGGAAGGAAGGAAGGAAGGAAGGAAGGAAGGAAGGAAGGAAGGAAGGAAGGAAGGAAGGAAGGAAGGGAGGGAGGGAGGGAGGGAGGGAGGGAGGGAGGGAGGGAGGGAGAGAGAGAGAGAGAGAGAGAGAGAGAGAGAGAGAGAGAGAGAGAGAGAGAGAGAGAGAGAGAGAAAGAAAGAAAGAAAGAAAGAAAGAAAGAAAGAAAGAAAGAAAGAAAGAAAGAAAGAAAGAAAGAAAGAAAGAAAGAAAGAAAGAAAGAAAAAGAAAGAAGGAAAGAAAGAAAGAAAAAGAAAGAAGGAAAGAAAGAAAGAAAAAGAAAGAAGGAAAGAAAGAAAGAAAAAGAAAGAAGGAAAGAAAGAAAGAAAAAGAAAGAAGGAAAGAAAAAGAAAAGAGGAAGAAAGGAAAGAGATAGGAAAGAAAAAGAAAAGAGGAAGAAAGGAAAGACATAGGAAAGAAAAAAAGAGGAAGGAGGGAAGAAAAGAAAGAGAAGGAAAGAAGGAAAGAGGGAAAGAAGAAAAGAAGGGAGGAAGGAATGAAGAGAGAAAGAGAAAAAAAAGAAATTCAGGTGTTATGTGCCAAAAATATATATTTCTATAGTTTTTGAGCTTTTACTTCATTGGAATATTAAAAATACTTCTATAACTTTCAGGCCACTGAAGTTTATAAAAATGACAACTATTCCTTCATCTTCCCCTTTAATTTCTTTGACTTTTTAGTACTGCAACTATCTCTGCCTTCATTTTATTTATTTGCTTGCTGCTTTTAGCTAAGTAACAAGATAGCATTCCAATGGTTCTTAGTAGGACTGACCTGGAGGATAGAGAAAGGGTTTATCTAACAAAACTCCACTTTCAATAAAACCAGTGCTTTGACTGAACAGACTTCTCTGAAGAAATCTTTACAATTTGTGATAATGGAAGCAATATGACATAATGAAAAGAGTTCTGGATCTGGAGAGAGACTGGGTTCAGATTATCTTTCACTTCTGTATTTTTGCATTCTCAACCAGGTGTCTTTGTATCTTTGGTGAGTCTCGCCACCGACAATTTAAGTGTTTCTCTTCTGCTAATTATTTCTGCTGTGAAGGCCATAATTTCTGCTCTCACAATTTTCATTTCTCGTTTCACTTGGAACAAAGTATTGTGGTTTCACCTTGTTCTCAAAACCCACAGATACTTTACCTTATCAAGTGTTCCTTTGTTTTACAGTATTTATTCAAAAATTCTGAAGTTGTTTATTACATGTGGAAGCCATATTTTCCACTGCTTTTAAAGTTTTCTTTGTTGTCTTATCTTCTTATGTTTAGCATCTCTGAGTGTTTACCTTTTGAGATTTTTTGATAACTTCTTTGGGTTTTTTTCTCCCTTATTTTTCTATTGATCATTTTTTGATTCCCCTCCCTGTGATGATAGTTTCCCTCGGGGCTGAGTCTCAAAGCCTCTCAGCTACCTTTTATAAAGAGAAATTTACAGTTTTCTAGCTAACGTTTCTTCTGCTCCAAGTAACTTTTTGAGAATCAGAATTTAACTTTGAGGACGCTGGGTTCTTTCCCCCAGTCTTAGTAGAGTCCACCCTGTCCTGTCCCATCACATAGCATCATTCATATAGTGTCTTGCCTTTTCCTTCTGTTTCTCTCTTCTTTGGCTTAGTAGTACAGAGTGTCACCATACCGGTGATATTATACTTAGGCAAATTTCTGCCTTTCAGAATTTGGATTTCTAGGAAGAGGTGGAATCGCTGTAGAGTTGAGCTCCATTATAAATTTGGACATATGTCATGTTCCCTCTTTCTTGCTCTCTTGAAGAGTTCTGACACAATAAGGAATGCTACTATGGCTCTGGCTATCAGGGACTCAGCCAATTTCTATAGATTAGGTTGTAGATCTCCAGCTATGGAAAAGTAGAAGGGAATGTCAGAGATACAACAGCATTACATTCTGTTGGAAACTTGTAGATCAGGTCAGCAAGTAGGATGATAGTGGGTTGTAGGAAAAGTGGAGCTGAGTGGGTTTAAATTATTCATTAGTTCATGGAGTTTTTACCTTCTTTTGGCTCTTGATATCATACTCTTGAAAAAGCTGAAATTACTTTACTTTTGACACATAGTTTCTGTTTTGGAGAAATTTGAGATATTATCATGAGGATCCGAGAAAATATTTAGTCTTTCATGTTGTTGGTTATGTGACCCATAGGCCTGGGTTCAGATCCCACCAAGAATATTTTTTCTTTTCACAACCTCCCTGGAACTTACGTTCATCATTTGTAGGATTAGGGGGTTTGACTCTGAAGTGCCTTCTAATTCCAAGTTTGTGATCTTATGCAGCCACAGCTCAGCATAGTCTTATTTGATAGGAACATGAGGAACAAAAGAATCTTTGCTTTTCTAGGCACTCTTTCTGTAAAATGATCCCTTGTCTCTGTAGTCACATATACACACATACATAGAATAGACATCACACATTACTTCAAGTTAACCCACAAGATACAACCTTTCTGACACACACTTCCACAAGTAAATTTCATTTCTTTTTTTCAAGGAAAATACCATATTTATTATATATCTACTGTGTAGTAGGAGCTGTGGGCTAGAGACTAATCTGTCCTTTTCACTTCCCCCCTCTTCCTGCAGGACCTTGGAGTCCCATTCTCTTACCCAAAGCAACTAAACTTTGCCATCCCCTGAGAATGGCACAGGTCTAACAGCAGGCTGAGGCTTTGGATATTATCGCCGGTTACTATAGTATCTATGCTTAGTTACCACTTAGCATGCATAATAGCTGTTAAATAGCTACTAAAGCTTAAAATAGATATTTGATAGCTGTTGAAACTTAAAATGATTTTCAAAGATTCAAATTACTCTAAGATATTTAGAACAGTATACATTTGTAGGCAAATATGTATACACACATATATGTATGTACACATGTGTATATAACATGTTTCTTTCTCTCCCCCACAAAAAATATATTTGCTGAATTTTTTTCCTTATCTGAATGTTACATTGATACTGTGTCATGTCTACAGCAAGCTCCAAGATTTTAAGACTGCCTTTTAAAGGTCATTATAAAAGGGATTTTACATTCTGGTTTTGTTTTTGTTTTTTTAATATGACTGGAAAGGGCAGGGACTGTCCTACATTTGTATCAACAAGAGAACAACAACAACAAAAAAAAAAAAACCCAAACCTTAAAATGAACAAACCCAATAGAAATGTTTTATCTTATGTAATTATATTGTTAGATCAGACATAGTTATGAGTTAGACAATACCTCTCTTTTTCCCCCATGCTATTTTGTTAAAATATAAAAGAAAATGTTGTCTGGGAAATGCATTAGGGGAAATATAATAGAACATTTTGATTAGAAAAGGTATTTGAGAGCAACTGTAGGACAAAAAAAAATGAAGCCTTAAATCCCTCTTCTAGATAATATTAGATTATCAAGATAAAAGCAATATAATGCAAAGAAAGGGAGCCAGACTACTGCTATTGAGAAATAGAATGATCTTTTCATAGAGCTTGTTTTCAGTGATCCTACTTTTGAAAAGAGAATTTCATAGAATTTAAAAATGAAAGCCATGAAAGCTAAGCCATGAATTATGTGGATCCCTCTCATTTGATGAATAAAAGTCAGATAGGATACAACTAAGTATGAAACTGATAATTATAATTTATCAGTGATATAAGGTAGTGAGATAAAGCCACAAAATTAATGACAAGAAAAGAAATAAATGAAATAATAACTATTATTAACAATGATTTTTTAGGCTAAAACTAAATGTAACCATTATCTTCTTTACCTTGTCTCCCAGAGATTAACAGTAATACATTGAAAGACTTTTTGATTCACTATATATAAGAGGTTGATCTGGTCCTGGCCAATTTAATTCAATTCAACATACATTTACTAAGCAAATATTATTTGCATATTACTTTCAAGCTGATTGAGAAGATTAGATAATGTATGATCCCTGCCCTCATGGAGTTTAAAATCCAATAAGAATCAATAAACTCTTCAAGTTCCCAAAATGATCAACTTGTTCCAAAGTTCAAGATATCTGTTCCAAATAACAGAAGTTTGGTTGATTCAAAAAATTTTTTCTTCATATTCCACCATTGCCATTATCATTCTCACCAGCACTAACTCTAGAAAAAAATGTCTGGAAAGTACCTAAAAGCCTATGGTACTATAACAGAGGCTAGAGAAAGAAGAATTGCAGTCAGTTTTCCTGTAATGCTTGTTTTGAAAACGTGAATTTGTTTTAAGTCAAATGAAATATGAGGGGATGATTTGAGTATAACTAGAATTTTAAGTTTGCTTATGAAAGATTTCATTCAAAGATACAGCTAGAGAACATTGAAAACTTTACCACTTCACAATAACTCATAAGCTATCACCATTCTGACACATGCTTCCACAAGTAAATTTCAGGTCTTTTTGCAAGGTAAAATACCATAGTTATTTTATATGCATCAGTGCAATAGGATCTGTGAGCTAAAGAAGGCTGATCTATCTATCCTCTCTCCCACACACTTACCCTTACCTCAACTTCCACCAGAACCTTGGTGTTGCAGTCTGTTCAGTGCTAACACTTTCACCCATAGCAACTCAACTTTGCCATCCCCTGTGGAAAACAGGACACAGGCCTAATAGGAGCCTGAGGCCTTGGATCTTGTCATTAATCATTTTTAAAATTTTTATTTATTTAATTCCCTTCCCCCCTCTCTCGCCCTTACAACAATTTTTTTTACATGTTTCTAAAATTTTTAAGTTCTAGGTTCCCCCCCTTATCCCCACTCATAACTAAGATGCACAATTTTTTCCAAAAAAGTCAAGTTGTAAAAAAAAAAAAAAATAGATCTCCCACCCTAATGAAAATAAAAACCCTCAAGAAAAATTAAGTTAAAGACAGAAAGAGAGAGAGAGAGAGAGAGAGAGAGAGAGGTTTCAGTCTGTATTCAGACACAATCAGTTCCTTCTCTGAATATATATAGGATTTTTCATCATAAGTCCTCCAGAGTTGTAGTGGTTGATTGTATTACGGAGAATAGCAAAGTCATTCACAGCTGGTCATCCTGGACATTGCTATTTCTTTGTATACAATACATTTTACTTTGCTTGAGTTAATGGAGGACTTTCCAGGTTTGATTGTTTTTTTTTCTTCCTCAGAGCATACTGCTCATCATTTCCCATAGAACAATAATATTCCATCATAAAGACACACCACAGTTTATTGAGTCATTCCCCAATTGATGAGCATCCCCTCCATTTCCAATGTGTTTGCCCTGAGAAGAGAGATGCTGTGAAAATTTTTTGAATATATAGGGCATTTTCCCTTTTTTTTTTCCTTTCAAATCATTTTGGTATTCATGTCAAGTAGTGGTGTTGTTAGGTCAAAGAACTTGCATGAATTTATAGCCCTTTGAGCACAGATCATATCTCTTGGTCATTCATCAATTGGGGCATGACTCTTATTTTTTTTATAAATTTGACTCAGTTCCCTCTATGTTTGGGAAACAAAGCCAGATCAAAAGAACTTGCTTTGAAACTCTTCTTACAACTACCATTGCTAATTGCATTACCCTCCATTTATTCTCTCCTTTCACTCTATCCTCCCAAAAGTGTTTTGATACTGACTATTCCCTTCCCCAACATGCCATTCCCAGCTCTAGTATCTCATTCCCCTCTCATTTTCTTGTAGGGTAGGGTAGACCTCCATCCCCACATTAAGTATGTATGTTACTTCCTTTTTGAGCCACTTCTGATGAGAATAAGGTTCACTTTCTCACCCTTTCTCCTCCTCATCCCCTCTGCTATAAAAAAATTTTCTTGGCTCTTTTTTTTATAGCCAATAATTTGCATCATTCCATTTCTCCCTTTCCCTTTCTCCCAGAACATTCCGCTCTCACCCCTTAATTTCATCATTTTAAAAAAAGATATTATATTTTCATATTCAACTTACACCTTTACCTTCTATATGTGCATATATATATACATATATGTATATATATACACACACACACATATATATATATATATATATATATATACATATATGTATATATATACACACACACACACACATATATATATATATATATATATATATATATATATTTCTTTTAACTTCCATAATAATGAAAAAGTTCTAATGAATCACAGATATCATCCTTTCAAGTAGGGATGTAGATAGATAAACCTTATGAAGTTCCTTATGATATCAACTTTCCTTATTATCCCTTAGCCTTATCCAGAGTTCTATATTTGAAAATCAAAATTTCCATTCAGCTCTGGTTTTTTCATCACAAATGTTTGAAAGTCCTCTATTTCATTAAATGACCACCTTTTCCTCTGAAAGATTATACAGTTTTACTGGGAAGGTGATTCTACATTGTAATACTAGCTCCATTGCTCTCCAGAATATCATATTCCAAGTCCTGTGATTCCATTGTACTTCAATTGTTATTTTCTGGATGCTTGCAATATTTTCTCCTTGACTTTGGAAATTTGGCATTTTTTCAATTTCTACTTTATCCTCTGGTTCTAGAATACCAGAACAATTTTCCTTGATAATTTCTTGAAAGATTAATGTCCAGGCTCTTTTTTTGATCTTGATTTTCAGGTAGCCCAATAATTTTTAAAATTTCTCTCCTGAATCTATTTTCCAAGTCAGTTGTTTTTCCAATGGCATATTTTTCTTTTTTTTCTTTTGCTTTATTGTATCTTGATTTCTCATAAAGTTATTAGTTTCATTCTCATAAAATCATAAAGTCATTCTAATTTTAAAGGAATTATTTTCCTCAGTGAGCTTTTGTATTTCCTTTCCCAAAGGGCCAATTTTGCTTTTTAAGGCATTT